>NW_021144848.1:1176868-1234368 GCF_900634775.1 Gouania willdenowi
TTGTTGTCCTCTTATATTTGACTTGGTCTCCTAGTGTCTTTGTTTTGTTGTTTGACTTGGTTTTCAATTGTCCTCCTCTTACCTTTTGTCTTACCTCTTAATGTCCTTGTTTTACTTTGACTAGATCGTCAAATGTCCTTGTCTTTGTTTTGTTGTTTGACTTGGTTTTCAATCGTCCTCCTCTTACCTTCGCCTTAGTTTCTGAATGTTCTTGTTTTGCTTTGACTCCGTCACCAAATGTTCCCAAAAAAAACATTCTCCAAATGTTCTCTTGGCTTCTTAAAGTTCTTGTCTTACTTTTTGACTTGGTCTTCAATTGTCGTCCTCTTAAATTTGACTTGGTCTCTTAATGTTCTTGCTTTTCTTTGACTGGGTGGTCTAATGGCCTTGTCTCAATCTTTGACTTGGTCTTCAAATGTCCTTGTTTTACTCTGTGACTTGGTCCCCTCATGTCTTTGTTTTGTTGTTTGACTTGGTCTTTAAATGTCCTCCTCTTACTCCATGACATGGACTTGTAATATCCTCATTTTACTCTCTTACTTTGCCTTCAAAAATACTTGTCTTGCTCTGGGACTTGGTCTACTAATGGCCTTGTCTCATTCCTCGACTTGGTTTCCTTATGTCCTTGTCTTACTTTTTGGCTTGGTCTTCAATTGTCGTCCTCTTATTTTTGACTTGGTCTTTGAATGTTCTCGAACTACTGTGTCTTGGTCTTCAAACGTCCTCCTCTGACTGTTTGACATGGTCTTGTAATGTCTTCATCTTGTGCTTTGACTTGGTTCTCTAATGTCCTCGTCTAACGTTGTCCCGCCCATGTGGACATTATTGTCTGAGCTACTTTGGTGGACACATTATGAACTTGATGAACTCTATCACCTTCAGTCCTGGGCTGCAGCTCCACCAACTGTGACGTGGTTCGAACGGACGCCCAGGGAGAAATCACCTCGCCCTGCTACCCTCAGAACTACCCCAACTCCCAGACCTGTAGGTGGAGCCTCCAGGCGCCCGCCGGCTTCATCGTGCAGCTGTCCTTCTTGGACTTCGACCTGGAGGAGGCGCCGGGCTGCATCTACGACCGAGTGGTGGTGAACACGGGAAGCGCGGACGTTAAGTTCTGCGGGCTGACAGCCAACGGGCTGATGCTGAACTCCACGGGGAACGTGATGGAGCTGTCCTTTATCTCGGACTTCAGCGTACAGAAGCGAGGGTTCAGTGTTAGCTTTCGACATGGTAGGTTGAGCTAATCATTTATCAAATGGAGGATGACGTCGAATTAATTTGGTTTGATGCGCAGTATGCACTCTTTGAAGCGTGACATGCTAATGCTTCTGCAATTCAGTGCATGATGCAAGTATTAGCAAATACTGAGCTACTCAAGTATGAAGGCAAGTAAGTAGGTGGGTTTATTTGAGCTAAACAGAGATTTGGAAGATGTCTGTGAAACTAAAGATTTAAATATTATATATAAGCTTGTATATTGTCCTGAGAACCAAGAAAAAAAGTATCCGTGAGGGGGAATAAAGGGGAGAGCTTTTTGTGGCCATCAGTAAAATGATGGTCCATTGTTCTATGAATCTGTGATAATCACATTTATTTATTCATCTGAATAATATCCACTGTTATCCAGGAAGTTTATTATTATTTGGGTCATAGTATATAGTCATCTTATAGATGGAAATCCTTGTGGGGCAAAAACGGACAGAAAGACTGGTAAAAAGGGTTCATAGTGTCAAAAATTGGCTTAAAAGTGGGCGTAATAATGGGCATGGCAAATCGTGAATGTGGGTAAATATGCAAAAATAAGCATGAAATATGGTGAAAAGAGGTTAAAAGTGACAATAAGCGGTCGATATATGTAACATTAGGTGGGAAAAGTGGTGGAAAGGGTTTATAAGTGCTGAAAATGTTTTGAAAGTGGAAAAAAATGTGCAGAAAAGGCAATGAATTTTAAGGAAAAATGGGAGTAATGTAGAAAAAATGCATTCAAAGGAGCAAAAGTTGATTGTTTTTGTATTTTCTTGCCTCTTTGAAGCTAAAACAAAAACTTTCAGCTTTGAATTGATCAAAACATCTTTATTCTGAATTCTACAACATTACCTCTGTACTACAGATCCGGACCAAATGTGTACCTTTCACACCTGATTTAATCCTAATTAGAGAAAAACAACAATAGTTTGGTTAGAACAGAGTGTGACGGTCTGATGGTAAACGTGTGTTTATAGGTTTAGTTTGTGACACATCATTGCACAGCAATCGTCTCAGGCTATGAACTCCATGTTATAACCAAAAGTGTTTTCTGGAATAAAAGGCCAGTGTAATAACAGGACATAAACAGTCAAATCTTTTTTCTATGTAAAACACCAAACCCATTAGGATGAGAGGAGGAAAAAAACTACTATTATTATTATTATTATTATTATTATTACCTTACAGTAAATTAAGAGCAATGGGAAAAGTGGAGGCTATTACCATGTTATAGAGTTATGAGGTCAGTGAAACGAGTAAATCTTTAGTTTTACCAAATATTTGGACAAAGTTCCATGAACTTCCTTTTATCTCCTTTCCCTGGCCACCTCTTATATCTTCATCTCTTCCTTTTTGTTATAGTTGCTGTGGCTTTAAGGAACCAGAAGGTGAAGATAACCAGCAGTGGCGGCGGCCAAGTTACCGAAGTGGCCGACTCCGTCTCCATTCCTGCTCTGAGTCACATGACCGTGTGCTTTGAGGTGCAGCGCATCAGCCTCAAACAGGTCCGGTTCACTTAATATGTATTTATCACATGCATGCTTTGAGTTCTTCACCTGTGTAGTCAATCATTCAGTAACTATTGTATTTGTATTTATTTTTAAAAATCATTCTTCTGGATTTTTATTTATTTATTTTTTTTTAAATACGTGCCCACATTTCTTTACCAAAAAGGAATTGTGTCTCATTTGAACACAAACTACACATCTATTGTCAACTGATAAAGGAGGATTAAGTGAAAACCAAAGCCGACTCCTACAGGGTTTTTATAAATCCATGGAAATGTCTGGGTTTTTCACTCAATGTGTAGCCGCCGCACTTTAAATCACCGCTGCTTCATCAATATCTGCCCTATTATAAAATATTTAACAGTTGAATCTGCCATGTTGTTTGGTGATAGAATCGTAGAAAAAGTGTGAAGAAAAAAGATCAAATAACAGCAGATTTAATTTATCAAAAATGTCAGCAAACACAACTTTACAGAGGATATGTACTTACTTACTACACTGTATATATAACAGAGTTCCTCAACATGTGGGTTGTGGCCCAAAAGTTCAGTTTTACATTGTCGACAAACATGGGACATAATGTTAAAGTGTTCTTTAGGGCAGCGTTCCATTGAATCAGGGGGTGTTTCGGCCTTTTTAACACATCAAAGGTGGCCATCTACAGGGTGATCAAGCCTGAGCTTGCGTTCTATAACTGTTTCCCGCTCTTTACTATCTGCAGCTTTAGGCCACTACAAAGTAATATAATTAAAGTTTTGTTATAATATATACTTCCTATACAGTAGCATTGTTTTGCACTTTTCTGGCTAATTTATTTGGACTTTAGTGATAAAAAGGGCTTTTGTTTAAATTATTGAAAATGAAGGTTTATTTTCTGTGTCCCTGTTGTGATATTCTGTATCGTCTCAGATATAAACTGTTCCATATTTTCATTTATTGTTATTGAAGGTTTTTCCTCACTATTTGATGGTGATGTCACTTGAAAATTCTTCTATTATGACATTACAAGCTATATTTGAGTAAAAATGGAGAACTTTTTTAGTCTAGAGAGGCTGGTATATCACAATTGTTCATGCTCTAAATTTGCACTCTGGAGCAGGGGTTCTCAACCTTGGGGTCAGGACCTTATTTGGGGTAATCTATTTTCATCACCTTTTCTTTTTGCTACATTACTCCCATTTCTGCCACTTCTCCATCAAAGTTCGATCCCTCTTCTGCACATTTTTTCCACTTTCAAGACATTTCCACCACTTTTCCCATCGAATGTCACATATGTTGACCCATTATTGTCACTTTTAATCTCTTTTCCCCATATGTCATACTTATTTTTGCCAATTTATCCCCATTCATGGTTTGTCATGCCCTTTTCACCACTTTTTCTGTCAGTTTTTGCCCACGCTAATTTGCAACTTTTAATCAATTTCTATGGTTTTATAAAATTCCATTTCACCATCTTTTCCACCATTTTTGGCCACTGTTCACCTATTTTATTTCTAATTAATACAATAATACATCTTTAAGATGACTATATAATATAGGGCAAATGATACTAAATTCCCTAGATAACAGTGAATATTATTCAGATGAATAAATAAATGTGGTTATCACAGATTCATAGAACAATGGACCATCATTTTACTGACTTTATGGATGGACCCCAAAAATCTCTCCCCTTTATTCCCCCTTATAGATGGTCCTGTCTCCACATGACTGTTCTTCAATGTTCATGTCTGTGTTCAACCACCTTCAGCTACAGTGGGGGTCCCCGCTCTCTGGAACCTTTATTTTAGGGGTCTCGGGTTGAGAACCACTGCTCTAGGGCACAGGAAGTCCAACAGTGGGTGTTGTAATCAAAAAGGGGCTAAACCTACACACAGAGAGGGGAAAAAAACCTGATCAGAAATAACAACAAAAAGAAGTCCCACCATGAGCTAAACATAACCATAAAGAGCTAAAACCAGACCTGAATGCGTCCACAGAGCGAGGAGATCTTCACCTACTCGGACAGCAGCAACAACGTGGCTTTGAGTCTGGGTTCGGATCAGAATGAGATGAAACTAATGGTGGACGGAATCGTCTGTCCGATGGATAAGATCCTCTCACCGTCCAATATCACCTCCAGCATGAAGTCCTTCTGCGTCCTGTGGATGTCGTCCAGCGGTCGAGTCGAGGTTTACTTGGACCGGCAGCTCAAAGGACAGACATGCAGCGAGTCGGCCGGACACTTCCTGCCCGCCGCTGGAAACTTCCAGCTCGGAGGTGAGTCTGAGGCGTGTATTTTTGTGTATTTTCAGCATTTAACAAAGAAATGTGAAATAAATTGGCCCAGTCCTAGCTTTATCAGATACGGTATCCTGTAGGGGTGTGCATTGCCATGAATCTGACGATACGATATCATTCAGGATTTGCATTTCACGATATGAAATATCACGGTACTACAATACAATATACATCACGATATATCGCAATATCAATAATGTACAAAAAGAACAAAATGATATAAAATGCAATTTATTTCATTTTTTTTTTAAACAAGTTAATGGTAAATAACTGTAATTCAAGCACCAATTGTTTATCAAACTGTCAAATAATTTTTTTTTAAAGTTTAACTTTTGCTTCTGCAACAGATTCTGATTCTGTTATGTTCCACATACATCTATAAAAGAACCCAGTATGTTTTATGAAAATAAAGTGCCATCACCTCCAGCTAAAATGAGGAGTGAGGTAGTTTAACAAGGTCTGATGGTGCATTCACTGACACTTAGTGACCGGGTGTTTACATGCTATGCTGATGTGAAAGGCTTTTTTTGTTAAAAAAACATGATGAAAAAAATCAATTTTTTTGGATCAATAAGATAATCACGCGGTTTAATATTGCGATATATCGCTGAATTGATTTGTTTCTCACACCCTTAGTATCCTGTGTGTTCTCAGGGCAGAACAGTTTGAACGGGAACATCTACAACGTGCGGCTGTGGGACTACGCCATGTCGGCGCAGCAGCTCGCCGCTCTCACCTGCGACACCGCGGGAAACATCATCGACTGGGACAACGGCTACTGGGCCATCCCGTCCACGCTGGCTCAGACAGACAACACGCTCAGCTGCAGTGAGTACGCCGGCAACTTCACGCATTCACCACTCGCTACATTTACGAGGCATAATATTTAATGAACGTATTTACCAACCTGGACAGTTTAGAAGCATTTTGGTTAGATTTGAATCACTTCTAATGAGTCAAGGCGTACTTATCTATAACAATCCCTCCTTTAAAGTCATTAATTTTGCCAGATACAGTTGATGATTTAGCTTAGAAAAAACATCTGCCAAAACATCTCCTTTAGACACAACAAATCCAACCTGGCAACCTAGCTTCTACAGTGGTTCTCTTTCCCTCCGTGTTGTTGGTATTGGTCCATCATTCCCATCTCATGTCTAGGAGTGTGGTTCCTCCACAATGGTCCTTGTTTTCCTTTATTGTTTAAGACGTTGGAATCAGTTTTTAGTGAGTTTGTGACCCGAGTCCTTAATCTTGAATTCCTTTAGGTCCAGTCTGATAGGTAATTACAGAACTCTCTCCTGGTTGGTTCTGGTCAGACTGCGCTAAGCAGGCCAGATACCATCGTACACTGATGGCGTTCACCAAGGCCTCAGCCTGAGGAGCCTCTGCTCTGTTTTGACTATGGCTATTAGCAATATACATAACATTGAGAGCACTGAACAGCTGCAGATTCACTGAGACACACAGTGAAAGCTGGTTAACCTTTGAATCTCAGACCGGTCTGTTCCCCAAACCCCTTTGACCAAATAAACTCTGTGTCAGCATCTGACCAGCAACCCTAAAGCGTGATTGTTTGAGTCTACAACCAGGGTTCTTAACTCTGATTGTTTGAATCCGTTTGAGTCTTGACTGATCCGGGAACTTAACCTTTATTGTTTGAGTTCCGCTTGTTTGTGAGATTCTATTAGTGATTCGAGTCATATTTAAGTCCGCCTCATTCATGGTGAGTTGGTGACTTTATGCCCTTTGTGTACTTTGTGTAGTAGGGATGCACCGAAATGAAAATTCTTGGCTGAAACTGAAAAAGAGAAAATCAAGGCCGAAAACTGAAACACCGAAATAGATTATTATACTAATTGTTAGTCCCGTTGCATTTATGGCTCTGAATGTGTACTAACCTCATATTAATGCTTCAAAGAATAAATCAATTAAAAATATGAAAATATTTATTTAGCACTGGCATTCAAACAATATACATTTCAAAAATGCATTTAAGTTCTTGGTGAAGATCAGCTTCTCTGCAGTTTTTGTGCTATAATTGTGGCGTGCATCATTTCTTGAATGCGCTGGTTTAATCCCACCCAATCAAGGATCGGCTGGTTTTGGTGAGAAAAGTGTTTTGGCCAAAAACCCAAAATGTGTTTTTGGGTCATTTTCGAAAATGTTCAGTATTGTGTAGCATTCATTTAGAGGACTCAGAATATGTGTGTTAAAGGTCCAGTATTATGCTATTTTTCACACATCTCCATGTGTTCTAAGAACCACAACAACATAATATTGAAGGTTTATTTTCCCAAACTTGCCTTTTTTTCAGAGTTTCAGCCTCTGAAAAGTCAATTTCATGAGGCTTCTAAAAACAGGCTGTTTTAGGCCCTTCATGCATGTGCATGAGTGGGCGTGTCTGTAGACGCAGACTTCATGCCTCGCTCTTGTAGAGGGTGATCAGTGATCACCAAAGCAATTTTCTTTTGCTATCCACAAACTGTTGTTCTTGTTTTCAGTCAAAAAACTGCACATTATAAACACATGGATATTTAAGCGGCTATTGTGATTGTGAGTCTGTCTCAGCGCTGCTTCAGGGTGCGTTCATCACAGCAGCAGCAGCAGAAGAGTCAATCAGCTGTTTCAAACACCGAAATGTTAAGCTGATAAGTCACTTTCTTCTCTTCCTCTTCTCTCTTAACCACAGGAATAGTTTATTTAAGATAATAATCATTTGTTTTGTCCAACCGCTGCGTTGCATTGGGTCACAAACAGATCAAGTCAAAGGCGAAACAAGACGATATAACGGCTACTAAAAGTGGAACTGCTCTCTGGGCGCTACGCCGTGGCTGCTCACAGCTCCTCAGGGAGGGGTTAAATGCAAAGAACACATTTCCTGTATGTAGCTTTACATATATGACAATAAAGTATAATGTTTATTCTATATTAAAACGCAGTTTTTGTTTTATCTGTGAGGTAGTTTGAGAGGGAGGAGCTCACATTCTTATAGGGTAGGAGGAGCCTGGATTGTCAGGAGGAGGAGTTTCCGCGATGTGACGTCACAACGTGAGAAAAATCCAACTCACCCGTTTGGAGCTGATTACAAAATGTGGAATAACAAGGGACACTGTAGTAAAACCATTATGAAGTGATATTTTCATAATACTGCCTCTTTAATGTTAACAACGGACAACCTGTGAGTTCTGATTCAGTACAGACTCTTTAATCTGGATCGCTCATTATTCCACCAGCTGTCCCTTTAAGGCTGAATCCTGAGCCCAATTGGTGCTGGTTTATCTCTGGTAGTTAAAGCTCAGCGAGGTTTGTTTACCTCACTGTTGCTCTTCTTCTTTTTAACGAGGCCGCTTTAGGGCTTCAGACCGTTTGGAGCCACCGTTTAGTCTGCTAATGAGGCCGACGTCCACGGCTCTCATCTACGGACGTACGTGTGTGCGTGTCTACGTGTGTGTATCGGTGCTTCCTCCTGGAAACGATGTGAAGTCTTTCATCTCTTTATTGACGCCTGAAGGCCGACGCTGCTGATCCTCCAGCTTTTAGACGGAAACTTTGCTTTTATGTCAAAAAAACATAAAAAACCTGATTAATGTCGTCAACACATTCCCACACAATCATCCGAACAGACCTGCAATTTATCCACTGTCTCGTCCCATCAAAACGCACCGTTTAGCCCTGAAAGCATTCATCTATCTATCACTGAGCGACATGTTGTTCTTTTATCAGGCCCCGTTGTTAACCCTCGGTTTATATGCAGCCGCACTGTTCCAGCCGCGTACGCCATGACCATAAATATGAACGTCCCCTTGCTGTGAAGGACAAACATGTTTTTCCACTAATGTTGGAGAATTACTGCCGCTAATGCAAGGACGTGAGAGTGATTATAGTTCATCAGTGGCAAACACACACACAAACACACACAAACACACACACACACACACACACACACACACACACACACACCAAAACACATTTGATTATTTTTCACCAGAGGCGTTTCTAACTTTGTATAAGAATATGTTTCCTAATCCATTAGACGCTCCTTGACTTGGATCGTTTGAAACCAACCTATTCCCAGAGTCATTAACCCGGATCATTGGAATCCTTTTAAATCCGGACTGTTTCTAACCTGAATCGTTTCATTCCTGAATGTTTCCGGGGACCTTGTGACCCCTGATTGTTTCATTTCTGGGGAATCCATGATTCAGATCCTTAACCTGAATCTTTTGAGTAATGTTTGAGTCCTGGATGTTTCCAGGGTTTTTCTAACCTGAATCGTTTCATACCTGAATGTTTTTGGGGAGCTTGTGACCCGTGTCTTTAACTTTGATTGTTTGAATCCAATTGACAATTTGGAGGGAATCTACTACTCAGATCTTTAACTCGGATCTTTTGAGTCGTTTGAATTAAGTTTGAGTCCTGAATGTTTCCAGGGCGTGCGATCCTGGTACTTGAGCAGAATCCTTTGAGTCATTTAGGTTTGAGTCCTGAATGTTTACCGGGGAGTCTGTGACGATGCTGTTTGCCATACCACCTCATCCATACGCTGCTCCTATCTATTCCACTATACATAATAGACATCTATCGCCGGATCTGCTTGGACTCTGCTTTGGCGCCCCCTGGTTGCTAATGGAGCCCAATGCACTGCACTGTCCGCGTATGGCCAGAAACATATCATAACGCCAACGTTCATTGATTTATTTACATTTTTTACAGTGTAAAATTTTAATTTGCTTCTTGTTTCAGTCTTGGAATTCTCCATATTACATTTTTAAGCTGAACATGTTGTGATTTCTCTGTCTTCTGTCCTCCTCTAAGGTGTCTCCATGGCCAACGTCACTCCTCTCACCTCCGGCTGTGCCTCACCTGCCCTGGGGTGCCCAGGTAGGACCACAAAACACTTCAAATCCTTCCTACTGACCTCAGAGCAGCACATTCTATGAGTTTCTGAGATGGATTTAAGTTACTATTCTGTGTGCACTATGAACAGAAAAACAACAAACTTGTGACTCTAGTTCACTATTTTCCAGCCAAATACACTCTGAAATTCAATAAGACGCACATATTGAAGTTTCAGTATTTCAAACATTGAACATTGAACACACTTTTCTCTATTAAAACACTTTGTTTTTGGTCATTTGAACAGTTTTGGGGGTATTTGTAACCCCATTTGTTTATTTATTTCTGTATTTTAAACCAAATGTACTTTATTTCAAACCATTGTTAATGGTTAACCTGTTTTTATTTTGATGTCATTGTTCAATTTGACATAATAATTTTGTGTTTCGAACTCTTTTCACACTTTTCTCTATTGAAACCTTTCGTTTTTGGTAATTTGAACCCATTTTTAGTATCTTTAACTATCTCTTTTCTTTTTAATATTTTTAAAACATTTTCTGCGTTTTAAACTTTTTTTTTTATTTAAACCCTTTTTTTTTTGGTCATTTGAACGTTTCAGTATTTTATACAATTTGTTTTAATATTTCTAAATTTTCTAATTCCATTTAATTTTTAATTTTTTTTTTTTTTTGAGTATTTTGAAGACCTTTTTCTGTTATGAATCAAAATTTCTGTATTTCAAACCATTTCTTGTATTTTAAAGCCTACTTTTTATTTGAACCTCTTTATTTTTATGCCTTTGTTCAGTTTGACACAATTATTTAAGAAATTAGCAATAACTAAACTTTGAACTCCTTTTTAAACACCATTTTTGTGTGTTTTGAACTCCCTTTTTTTTGATTTTGTCAGTATTTTGAAGCTACTTTCTGTCCAATAGCTTTGTTCTTAGATATAAATACTGATAAGAACTTTAACTGTTCAGTTGTAAATATATACTTGTGATCATAGCGTTAATTACAGCTGTAAAAGTTGCTGTTGTTTACTTTTCCTTTATTTCTAACCTAAACGCTGCTGTTAGGGTTTGGAGATGAAAAGGAGAAGTCGTTTAAGGACTCACATCTGAATCCATGAGTCATGTTATGTGTTGGAAATGCCTTCAGGCTGTTTCTCAAACGCGATCTGCAGCCAATCAGAGGCCGGGAGGTCACGTGACCAGTAGCTCACCCATAGGTCATAGCAGCAGCTCCTGAAATGTCAGTTCTCACACTGTCCACAGCTACCGAAGCCTTGGAGGGACATTTTTAAATCCTCTAAAGGTCAGTTTTTGTGTGACTGTGAAGGGACTTTTTCACTGAATGAACGTGATCAGCTGAAGAGCCGTGGGACGGGAAACGTTTGATGTGTGGAGCTGATCCACTCCTGAAGAAAATCCTAAAAACCACCGTCATGTTGTGCTGGTGGGTCACAACCGTGTTCAAAGTGAAGCTTTGAAGGACCAACAACTGAAGAAAGATGATCGTAAGCTTTACACCAAAGATTCAAGGAAAATCTACACACGGGCAAATGTTGGCCTGTGGTCTGATTTGATTTCTCCCTCAAAATAAACACACAAATAGACGACTAAAACTTCAAAAACACTTCAAAAACACATTAAAATTACACACAAAAACAACAAAAATACACAAAAGCAACAAAAATACACAAAAGCAACAAAAATACACAAAACAATAACAAAAACACTAGAAAGACAACATAAATACACAAAACTATACAACACAAAAGACAACAACATTACACAAACCAATCACAAAAACACACAACAACAAAAGAAAAACAAAATATAATTCTATATACACACAACAAAAACACAAAATTTAAATCCAGAAACACAATAAAATTCCAAAAACACCAAAAAACACACAAGAACACAAAAATACACAAGACAATTAAAGAAACACACAATATAATTGTATAAACAAACAACAAAAAAAACTCACATTATAAATCCAGAAACATAAAATCATTCCAAAAATATAAAAACAGTGGCCGTCATTTATCAGCCATTCGTAAGTTCAGATCTGAGTGTACGACGTCAACGTGCGTTCAACCAAATTCGCACAAGCTACGGTATTTATCAGTTGTGACATGAGCGTACGCTACGATCAGATCTCAACGTCACACAAACATACAAAAGGAAAACAAAAACACACAATATGACAACAAAACTACACGGAAGGATAATAAAACACACAGAAGACGGCAAAAATACACAAGACAACAAAATATACAGAACGACAGCAAAAATACACAAAATACAGCAAAAGAACACAAAGATACACAATTTAAATTCAGTAACACAAAATCTTTCCAAAAACATAATTAATGACAAAAACATGCAAAAGGAATCAAAGTTAGACAAAACTGAAACAAAAACATGCATGATTCTTAAAAGAGACAAAATGACTTCATAAACATATGCAAAATTACAATATAAAAGGACGTGAAAAACACACAAACACACACCAACCCTTTGTTGTTTCCTGTATTAATGCTTAGATTGGTCATGTTTCTAAATGCTGAATATTAACTTTTTGTCTTTGTCTCAGACTTAAAGGTAAACAATATGTGTCTAATAATTACTGTAGAGCTGGGCAATATATTGAGATTCAAGATATATCGAGATTTCTATTTTTTTTATATAGAAAATGACAAGATTTACCTACAGTATATCAAGTACTTTCACTACTTCTCAGAAGAGCACGAAAAACTCAGATGTATTTCTGAGTGCGTACTAACCCAGACCTTCCCCTAAACAAGCCACACTACAGAATTCACTCACACGTACTGTCACACCAAATGCGTCTTCTGCGGCAATGCCATACGATCCTGCGACCCTGCCTTACGAAACGTACCGCAGGGTCCCCATTCATACGCACGTCTGAAGCAAAGCCCCGCCCACAAGCGGCACATCCAACTGGGTGAGTTTCACTGCCTGCTGAAGCGAGGAGCTGTGCTCCTTTTTCTCCTCTCATAAACATAAACCACCAGTGAAAAAAGCCGGTGTGATTAGCGGCTAATGCTATGCTAGCTCAGTGCTACAGAGAGATCTTTTACCTGCTACTACCACCTCCTCGCTGATTCTCCTCCAGGCCTAATCCTTCCTAGTCCGGTCCTGGTTATAAAGTCCGTTTCCTACAGCTCCAGGTGGTCACACACAGCTTCTACTCAATGGTTGAATGGGTGAACAGACCGGTGTCCGTGTTGACGTGACATCATCGTCAAAAAAGACTCTGATTGGCTTTTGTCATTCGAAAAGGTCGCAGGAGTTCAACATTTTCAACTCTTGCGAATGTGCGGATATGCGTACAATTGGGAGCACACTCGCACGGTCAACGCTCTTGATGTGCGGATTGGACCGCACCGCCGCACAGGAAAGATTTCGGGGACACAATTATCCATTGACTTTGTGTGTAATCTGCACGTACGGACATTTTGTGACGCATCGGGGTGAGAACGCGGCATAAGAGGAGAAAAAGCCAAAAGTGACACGTATTGTGCAGCTGTTTGTTTATAAATGAGCCTGTGTGGCATTTTTCATCAGCAAATTTAACCCAGAACTTTGAGTTAAAAATACCAAGATTAATATTGTATCTCGCCATTTTGAGAAAAAATATTGAGATAAAAGTTTTGGCCCTACTAAAGATGAAATAATGCAGCAGATTGTAAGAAACGTAGTGAGAAGTTGTGGTAAAAGTTGTGGGTGTCCTTGTTTGTGAATGTGGGACATTTAGAGATAGAATAAAATCGTTTTTCTTCTTCTTGATTCTAATTGTTTGTCGCGTTGTATCGTCACTTTGATGATTATTGGAGCTGATGTGAGTCATGGTTTCCTCCTGCTGGTTGTGTGAAGGTTGTGTTTGAATCTCCAGCGTCCGTGAGCATCAGCGCGTGCCGTGCGTCTTCCTCATTTCCGTAGAAATGTCGGTGGTTCATCATCAACCTCTCTCTCTATCTTTGTGTCTCTGTGGACCGTCCCATCGTCTTGTCTCTCCTCAGCAGCTGCTTCCACTCCTGCCTCATCCACTGACTCCACTAACATCATCCATCATACTAATGCCAACGCTCACGGTAAGAAGCTGCCTCACCTCACCTCAGACCTTCACTCAAACGCTTTTCTCCTTCGGTGCTAGGGCCACTTGTTCAAAAGGTAATCTGATCAGGTTTTGCATAATGGATTGGCTCAAATATTGAAAATGGCTAAAATCTGATTCAGATTAGATCTGAAGTTCCCAGAAAATGAAAAATCAGAAACAACCAAACGACACCAAAAAACACACATACAGAGAGTTTTGGACAACTGGGATAAAATTAAGTCAGATTACGAGATCCTGGATAGTAAAAAAAAAAAAAAAAAAAAAATTTAAATTTTTGGGCCTGTACGATGAAGCTAAATAATGATATCCTGGATTTAATTCCGTTAGCTTCACCTAACCAAACATTCTCAGTCAGACAGAAGCTGTCCTACAAAACTTGATTACAACACATTAAGTTAAAGCAGAAGTAAGTAACTCATCACCTTAATTAATCCTTCTCGTAGTCCCTGTGAGGGTACTACAAGTGTTTATGGGGTGATTGGGGGGTCTTTCATCCCCCCTGCTGTCTCTGGACAGAAAACAGCACTTGCAACTTTCCTGCCTCCTGGCAAGATATACTGCTTTACAGCAGCCTAATGCAAACTAATGCTTGATTATGACCAACCCCGGTTGTCTAGGAACGGAGCAACTCCTTGCTGTGACGGCTCAGCAGCAACACACAGCAATCACGTACCGTCGTCAAGGCAACAGGCACGCGCGCACTCTCAACCCAAAGCTCCATCAGGCAGCACACACACAAATATCCATCCATCTATCATCCATCCATCCATCCATCCATTTTCAGAGCCACTTTGTCAGCACACAAACAAACACACACACACACACACACACATTTCCGTATTACTCCCACATCATTCATTTATTTTACTTGTCTCTCTTCCTCATACTGTTCACATGGTCACATGGGACTATATGTGTGAAAGCATCCTTAGTGTCACTGTTGTATTAGGACTTTTCAGTGATCAGTTGCTACCTACGTCACAATTGAGGAATAATTCTTTAAAAATATGAAGAAATAAAATCCATAATTCAGACCAAAAACAACACTGTTGCTGCAGTAAAAGCAGAAAGTAATTAATGCAGGAATTAATGTGTTAATGATTAAATTTAAGAAATTATAAACAGAGAATAAACCGACACTGATCAGTTTCACTTTTTCTTTTAACTTGTCTGTGTTTCTGATGCTGCGTTGATATAGATCATCCTACATCATAAGGTGGAATGTATTTATATTTTATAGTATCCACAGGACTGAGGCTCTCAGCGTCACCACAGAATACATGGATTAATTAATTAATTAATTAATTAATTTGTCTGAAAGCGCTCGATGCACACAGGCTTTATCAGCTGACTTTTTTTTACTTTATCAGTCCATCAGATATAAATCTCTATATGTTTCCTATATGATGTCATCGGTAAATGAAATGATAAATATTCTCTCTTCTGTTAGAGTCACATCAGATCCACACAGTGACGTGTTCACACAATGATCCTCCTTTTATTGGGCAGGTTGTTTTCTAAGAGAACTGATTGGTCAGGAGGCGGGGCTTTAGTACTCGCTCAGATCCTAGCCAGAACAAAACCTGGTCCCGACCAGGTTAGTCGTTCAGCCTAAGTTACCATGGTGATTTAGCTCCGTAAGACGTTAGCCAGCTTTGTAGTGCAGCACACACTGATTAAATCCTGGAAGTTAGCGCGTTGCGAGGTAATCTAGCTTCATAGTACAGGCCGTATATGAACTGGGCCTAAAACATCACAACCATTTTCAGCCACTGGTGAATTTCTATTGTAATAACTGTGTTTCAACCCATAGAGGGCACTCACTCTCACAATTTTACAAGAAAATATTCCAAATTAAAATACTTTTAACTTCATACCAAATACATTTGTTTTCAGAAGAAAAAAAACTGTTTTGGTGTTTAGTTACTTTTATAATCTATAATTTAAAACGTCAATATTGCTCAACACTTAATTTCTGATATGAACTGATACCAATATATACCAGTACATAGACCCCTCCCCCAACCTAATTTTACGTCAGGTTATGATAATTATTAATAATAATACAATTCATATTTGCAGTAATATATATGCATGGAATTTAAAACATTAAGCCTACTTTTAATGTGATGCATCATCAAAGGACAAAACTAATTCAACTTTAGTAATGGAAAAAGTGCCATATTAATTGTAGATATATAGTTTGAATATGTTTTTTCAATGGAAAAACCGAAAGTGTCGTCAAACAATATTAGATTTTATGGCAGATATCGGCTGATATTTTCCATCTCTAGTATGTACTGTATGTATATATATTCATACATTACTATAATACAATGGCTGATAATGTCTATAAGTGTTGTAAAATGATAAATATATTGAGTATAATTGAGCGTCCATCAGTGTAAAGGGTTGAAACATGATGTGCTTTTAAAACGTTTGTCCTCTCCAGTCGTTTCCATCACTCCATCCTCCACCACCACCACCACCACCACCACCCCTCCCACTAGCATGCCTCTAACCTCACCCAGCAGCTCCTCCTCCTCCTCCAGCACCAGTGCAACCAGTTCCTCATCCCTTTCCTCCTCCTCTGGTAAGGCTTTGCATGCTTGGCTGCTTCCTGGTTTGCAAACACGAGATGGAAACTAATAATGTGACGAGGGAATCGAAACTAAAACGTGTTCAAACTGTTGTTTTTCTACATTTGCTTGTAATTCCAGCTTCTTGTATAATGAGACTGGAATAAACAACACAGTTTGCACTTTTAGATGTAATTCATTGTTATTTAGATTCAGGGTCTGGGTCAATTAATCAATTATTCATGTTCAATTTCAATTAATTATAATTACAGGATTTCAGCATTTTTCCAATTACAATGAAGTTACAATTATTTTGTATCCTCAGAAAGTCAATTACAATGATGTTCTAAATTACTAAAGTCCAATTACAATGAATCACAGTTACTGAGCCTGAAATAAATAACGTAATAAAAGTAAAATTTCCTCTTGTGTTAGCTTTCTGTTAGCATCGCTAATGCTAGCGGATTCTAAACCAAACCATCCTAGCAACTGAAAGCGATAAACTGTTACAAATGTGAGTTAAATAAAGCAATTTTTACTTAACCATATATGCCAAAATCCTCTTTGCCAGATATTTACATTTAAAAAAGATTGTGATTAAATGCTTAACCCAGACCCAATCCAGATTAAACCCGGTGTCATGTACTGAGTTCACATCGTACTGAGATCGATTGTGTGCATATATGCGCCTGCGTGCACATGCACATTACCAAAAAATTTATTTTTGCAAAAAAAGTTATTCATTTTTGTTTTTTTGTTTTTTTATTAACCATATGCCAAAATCCTCTTTGCCAGATATTTACTTTTTTTTTTTTAAATTGCAATGAAATGCATAACCTAGACTTGATCCAGATGAAACCTGGTGAGGTAAATGCAGAACCAACTCGACATAACTGAGCTAAATTTACTCATTTTCAAACTGATCAGTAAATTGATCTCCTCCAAAATGTATTGGAATCTTCCATGGCCGAGTGTCTATTTTTGGTTAAAAACAAATTAACTAACGTTGGTGAAAATATTCCATCGTTGTTGGAGGTCAAATTACATAAAATCAATAATTCAACAATAAAAAATCCAGTTTTACCCATAATTAAAAGGGTTTAGTCTTACTATGGGAATAATTAAAAGGATTAGTTACTTAAAACCAATAAAAAGTCTTAAAAATCAACGTTGGTATGAACAAGGAGCGATGAAGCAACTTCAAAACTGCTCTAATATGTTCTTACCGCAATAGAAGCTCAACAAAATATCAAAATTAATCATTTTGATGCTTAAAAACATTATTTTTTTGTATTTTTTTTGTTTATAAAGTCATAAAACAAGTTAAAAAAAAAAAAAATCCCATGACGTCCTTGCTGCAATACTGCCCTCTGATTGGTTCCCCTGGCACGTGACTCTTGAAGTAACTAGTGATCTATGGTTGTTTACTCTTTCTGTAGCCCAACAGACAACCAGCAACTCCCCACCTGCTCCCACTAACCTGCGAGCTACTAACCGCGCAGCGCATGGTAAGAGCTACGCTACGTTTATCAACCATGGAGCTGCAGTTACTGGAGTCTCCAGCAGGGGAAGGGGCGGGGTCAACGATTTAATCCACACTTCAATCATGGTGATGATTAATTGGTGATTGTTGTGATACTTTATACATATTTGCTTTTTTTTTTTTTGGTGCTGAGGTTATAAAGGACTCTTGAACTTGTTGTTATTCTTATTTTGTCATACAATGAAGTCCCTATGTCACCATTTTTTGTGCGGTCGCTAAATGAAGCTATGCATGCTAACTCGTGCGGTTTTTTTCCAGTACTGTTTCCATTGTAACAGGAAGTTTTGGATTTTCAGACATAAATGTCAGGTGATTTTGGCCGGATGTGTGGATTATCTGGTTTGGTCCGCTGCTGTAAAGTGTTAGCATCTAGTGTGGCTATGTTTAGCATCTTTTCACACCCTCCAGTTCATTATTTGCTTTAACTTTAGCCATGATTGAACGTCTGTTTCTAACTCAAAATATGATGACAAAAATGATGACATAAGGACTTTAATATCCACTTTTAAAACAGTGGTTCTCAACCTTTTTTAGGCCACGACCCCAAAAATAAAGGCCCCAGGGACCCCCATTGTAGCTGAAGATGGTTGAACACAGACATGAACATTGAAGAACAGTCATGTGGAGACAGGACCATCTATAAGGGGGAATAAAGGGGAGAGATTTTTGGGGTCCATCCATAAAGTCAGTAAAATGATGGTCCATTGTTCTATGAACCTGTGATAACCACATTTATTTATTCATCTGAATAATATCCACTGTTATCCAGAACATTTATTATTATTTTGGCCATAGTATATAGTCATCTTAAAGATTAAAATCATTGTTTAAATCAGAAATAAAGTCAGTTAAAAGTGACCAAAAATGGTGGAAAAGGTGGTGAAATGGGATTTTAAAAACCTCAGAAATTGGTTAAAAGTTGCTATTTTGGTAAAAGCAGACCGAAAAAGTAGTAAAAAGGTTTCAAAGTGACAATATTGGCTTAAGAGTGGCAAAAATAGGGGTTGGGGTAATGTAATTTAAAAAAGTAGGGACACTTAGTTTAAACTGGCAAATAATGGTCATGACAAATTGACAATAATGGGTCAACATATGTGACATTAGGTGGAAAAGTGGTGGAAAGCGTTTATAAGTTTATAAGTGCTGAAAATGTCTTGGAAAAAAATGGGCAGAAAAGCAATTGCAATTTGATGGAGAATTAACATAAATGGGAGTAATGTAGTAAAAATTCATTAAAAGGAGCAAAGAAATGGCATGAAAAAGTGATAAATAGGTTAAAATATGGCACGTTTGCTGTAGTTGCAGAAAAAAGGTAAAAATAAGCAAAAATGGGCTCGAATTGTTCAAAAAAGGTCCTGGCCCCAGGGTTGAGAACCCCTGGTTTAAAGTAACTGGAGGTGAGCTGATTAGGGTGTGTTTGACTTTCTCTGAGTTCTTTGTTTGGTTTTCTTTCTTCTTTTAGTTCCTTCAGTCGCTTCTTCCTCTCGTACGTTTCAAAGAGCCAATCATCCTTCTGCTCTGCTCGTAGTTACTAACCAATCAGAGACTAACATGGGCAGGGCTTCTGACTCCTGCTGGGGTAAGAGACGCCATTGATTTTGTTTCTGTTGGAACTGTTCATTTTATCCTCTTTATGCTGGGGTAGTTAACGCTGCTACTGTCTCAATGACAAGTTTCAACATCTGCCATTTTTGAATTATTTAATTTAATTATATTTTTTACCATATTTGACTTATTTTCTTTTCCGTATTTCAATTTTTTTTTATTTATAATTATTTTTTTAATTCTCATTCATTTTATTTTATTTTAGTTAATTATTTTAATTTGAAATTAGAGTTTTTATGAATATTTCATATTCATTCTATAGTTCCTTTTAATTTCAACAGGTGTTTTTTCAGCTCATTATTTTTCATTTTATATTACTTTATTTTATTTAATTTGATCTTTTTTCCCTGTCTCATTTAGTTTTACTTCAAATGTAATAATGACAAATAGATAAGCCTTACTCCTTCTGCTGGTCTGTTGTTGATCGAGGTCTACTTCCTTCTACTAACATCAGTTTGATCAAAGTTTGAGAAGTAATGATTGTTTTTACCGTTTCAAAGTGATTTTAACGTCTTTGCTTGATTATTTTGTGTTTGCTATCTGTGATGGCATCTGCTTTTGCCGTGTGCTAGTGACAGCAGAAGAGATGACGCCAAAATCTTCATCCAGACCTTCTGTTCCTCGTCCTGCACTCACAGCTTCACAGACAGAACGTCCAACCACAAAGCTGCCGCATCGACACATAAGGAGATATCAGGGTGGTCTTGCTGCTGGATCTTCTGATTCTCTTTCCAATCGGAGGAAACCAATCAGGCTTACAGATCCCCAAACCGTCGCTGAGGAACCTGTAATGTACAAGTCCTCTGTGAGACTTCCAGGACGGATCGTACTTCCAGTTCGCCACGGTCCCTTTTCCCCACCAGACTCTCCGTTCCCTCAACCTCCAGTTTTCTACCAAAGACCCCAAACCCGGCGTGTCCTCAGGACCAATCTAGGGTTCATCTCGACTCCTCTCATCAAGAGACGAAGACGTCCGGCCACCAGAAGACCAACACCTCGTTATGAGGTTTATATGACAAAGCCTGCTGTTCCACCATCTCTAACGGAATCTACAACACTCACCAGACACACACCTGGATCTAAGAACACATCACATCTGGTTCATAATCTTCTTCACCTCCTCCCAGACTCTTCATCTCGTCCCCAACCTGGTAGCACTACCTCAGCTCAGTCTTCAGCGGGTCTGGGATCCTCTTCGTCACACTTATTGTCTTCTGTGCTCGGCAGCAGGAAGAACAAACCTGTTGGGGTTCCTTTAGGTAACTGGTCTCATGAGACACAAATCAATGAGTCTTCATCCAGGTTCGGGGCCTTTGCGAACTCACCAGAGGACGCTGCTGTCAACAGAACCAAAGTCGTTACTTCTGTGGAAGAAGGTGGACTGAATCGGTCGTGTCTCCACGAACACTCAGAGGATCCACAGAGCAGCTTTGAATCACTTCGTCTGGAACTGTTGCAGGAAAATCTGAGACCTCAAACGTCTGTCGGTTTGTTTTCTATGAGTCATCAAAAGGCTCAAATCTGCAGCGATGGACACGTGGCAAAGGAACAGTCATCTTTAGAAGCCTTTGTGGAACTCCAAGAAACAAACCTTCAACCATCACTTTCCTCCCACCTAATGCAGTCTTCTTGGCCACGTGACTCTTCAACTCTCAGTGTTTTGTCTTTTCCTTCATCCCTTCGCGTTTTCCCTTCCACTCTTCTACCCGTCACTGAGTCTGTTCTAAATTCCTCCGTCATCCAACTATCCTCAGACCAAAGTTTCTCAGGAGCAGACTTATTATTAAACCAACACAGTGCTTTTGAGCCCACGCCAGCTTTGGAGTCTTTAAGTCTTTCCAAAGAACTGCCTGAACCTGATAAGCCAGATTTAGAAGATGTACTTCTCACTGAAGATCTCCAAGTACTTTCCAAAACAACCTCAAATTATGCATCCAACTCTTTAACAGACATGAAGGGAAACCAGTCATTCCAAACTCAGCCAGGTTCATCAGAAGTTGTGTTTGGGGACCCTAGAGGAGGCTTAGAGGAGATGGAGAGGAAATCCTCTGTGGCTTTGGGTTTTATACCACCTACATCTAATATGGCAGGGAGTCAGTTCTTATCTCCTTTAGACAAGCATTCAGAGGCTAAGCTTTCTTCCTCCTCATCTTCACCCATCTCTTTTTTTACTTTGAGCCCTTCGATTGTTACTCATAAAGATTCTCTTTCTTATTCCAGCCCCCTTTTTGTTGACAGCTTTCACCTTGCATCTCATTCACTATCATCTGATGTCATCTCTTCTGGTCATTCCCACTCCATGATATCACAGTTACCTTATCCCTTGGACCATCTTGAGTATACTTCAGGCTCAACTCAGATGGTTCACTCTAGCACTTCTGTGATGCTGGAGAGTTTCAGGGAGCCCAAACGAGGGTGGATCCCACAGAAGGAAGAGTGGCTGCAAAGACCCGTCCTTTCAAATCTGATTCCTTCTCATCTCTTTAGCCTTACGCTTCCTGTTCCTCCTTTCGGTCTTGTGACGGACACAGGGATTAGCTTCCCGTCACCCACTCAGCCCACTTCAGTAATTTCTGCCCAGGACAAGCTCCCTTTACTTGATGTTGACCAGGCGGTACATTCGAAAATGATCCTTGTTACAGGCGAAACCTCAATCCCAGACGATGATTTAAAGTCCAGTTTGTCGGAAAACAACACGTCGACTGTCTGGAGACTTTCCCTTCCCTCTGAGGTGTTTGATCCTGCAGATGTTATCCCGAAAATGCACATTGTTGGTGAACTCAACTCAGGGGAGGATTCAGATGGCACCAAACCTCTGGATGTTTCATCTGATCCTGATTCGCTTGGTGGTCCGAATAGTCCCAAACCTCTACTGCCTTCTGCTGCTGATGTTACTCCAAGCCCCCAAACCTCCACATTTCCCACCAGTTCTTCTACTAATAAAAATCCTGCTCAAGTCTTTTATGCGACAAATTCCAAACAAGCTCAAAGTTCTTCCTCACCAGCGGACGACTTGACAAAGTCCAATTCAACCATCTCAATTCCAAGTGTGTCGAATCTAGGCAGGAACCAGTCCACCACCTTCAGAGACAAACAGGGGACAACGCCACCCTTTAATGGACACTCTCGCCTCTTTACCACAACAAATCCATCAGTGATTGGAAGCCTCAGTGGCCCAAAAACGGCGGCACTGCACCCGACTTCTGTCGCCGCGGCTCGGCTGTGCCAATGTAAACAAGGCTTTAATTATACCTGTCTGTGTGGACTGTCGTCGGGGAACAGTATGTCACACAGTAACCAACCGTAGTAATAGAAAGTTTACAGTACAAATACATTTTTATTGATCAAAAGCTTTCATTCAGTCTTAAAGTGGAAGTCATGCCAATATTTTGGCTTTGATGGATAGTCCCTCCAGAACCTCGCTGATATTTTGCGTAATGATTGCGACCAAGAATCTGCTAATTCACAGTTGATTATCTCCAAAATTTCATAGATTTTATGGAGCGGTTAAGCAATAGTTGGTAACAACAACAGCATTTATGTAAATTACATCCTAACATGGTCTCTTTAAAAATAAACAAAAAAAAAGCACCGTCTCAAAGATAATCTGACATGTTAGACTATGATTGAGGTTAAAGAACCAACGTGAGTTAGCATCTATTGTGAGCCTGTTTATCCTTTAATAGCTCACCTGGATATTTTGGTCAGTGATCTACAGAGATCAACAACCTTCCAGTCCTTTAGCCAACCAAATTACGTCACTTTTCCCATTTATATCTTTGGGGTACGTCATTAGCGACATATGAAATGAAACCCCCCCAAAAGTTGCAAATTTACTTTACATTTGCATTAATATTTGGTCACGATATTCTGAAGGGACTTAACACAGCTTTCTGCACACGTAGAAAGATGATTCCTTTACCTTTCAAAATAAAATTGTCCTTTGACATACCGTTTTAAAGTGTTTTTTTTTTTTTTTTGTCCTTGTGACTTGTGGGAGCTTTCTTCACACACAAAGGATTTGTTGTTAAAGCTCAGGTTCACATTTTAAGACTGAATGTGCCCCTGAATGTCTCCCAGGTGGTTGGGTTTGGTTGTTTCTTAGTCGACATTTGATTTATGTTGAGCAGTGACGTGTGGTTAGGTTCACAGCTGTTTTTGGAAACAGATTTACGAATATATAAAGACAACTCAGTAGCTATCAGCTCACAAGGAGAGCCGTATACCATATGCGGAGTGTGCAGGGGGAGCATTGCCCCCCCTACTGCTTAAAAGTTTTCATTAGTTTTCCCAAATTCATCCAAAAAATTACAATTCTTAATATAATGTACCGTACATAATATACAGTGACTATACAAAATATATATGATTTAAATTGTTGTTGTTTTTTGGCGCTGGAGTCATGTGACACTGAAACCATGTTGAAATGTTATTGAGATTTTTTTTTTAATGAAACAGTTTTCTGCTGCTCTGAACATATTTCTGTTAGTTCCATGTCACAGATGTTAGTTCTACCTCAGGGGTGTAGTAGAAGTTTTCAGTGAAATGGTCCCAAACTTTTGAGGTTGGTTCTTCTTCTGTTGTGCAATTCTTCTTCACAACGTAAATGGTGAAGCGACACTGCACCCCGCAGTTCATGTTATGGTACTGCAGCAACAATGAAGCAGAAAGATTATCATAAATGTACAACATCAGTATCATTTATGTTACTAATCATTTTTACATTTTTGTATATGTCTCACACATTGTGGTTGGTGCAAATCTCAAGACGTTCTATATATTTTTTCTTATGCCCCCCTGGCAAGAATCTCAAACTCCGCCTATGTCGTATACATTCTATTTCTTTCACTTAGGCAAGAGACCTGGACCCGGTGTGACATATTTTCCACTTCCATGATTATTTGGGTCCAGGTTGTGGGGATAAATCCTTAGCATAGAAGCCCAGAGGGCTGCATTTCAATTAGATATACGAGTGAAAAAACACTATTAATGTGTAGTTTTCTTTAGTGTTCACTGAAAAATTGACAATTATTAAGATATCAGTTTGTTCTCTCTCGGCCCCTCCTGACGTCACGTCACTGCTGCGGAGGTTAAAATGCAGAGCGGGACGGTTTTAGGCTGAGACTTTCTTCTCTCCTTTAGAGAATCTTTTCTCTCTTTCCTGTAGTATCGTCTCAACCTTTTCCTGGTGGAGACCCACAGTTTGCTGCTCTACATCAGCCTGCAGGGACTCCACCAGATGTGCAACGTTTTGGTGTTGAACGTAGATGCTACAGTGACCCCTAGTGGCTGATGTCACACATAGCAGGATGACCACGTCACAGGCATCTTTGAGTAATGAGAAAGATGCTCATTAGTGATGAAAATTCTAAAGCTGCACATGAGATTAATCTGTGCTGCCTTGGTTAGTTAATTTGTACATTTTATTTTCCCTCTTGGATCTAAAAATAGATTTGCTGTGATTGAAATGCGAAAATATAAAGAGATTTTATAGAAATAGATAATGATAAATAATAAAGTCAGTGGGTAAGAATAAAATAACTAAACTAGTAAAGTAAATAGATGAAAAAACCCAAAAAGAAATTATATTTTCATTTGAACGTAAAAATAATTGTTTTTCAACAGATGGCATAATATTGCTGTGAAATATATATATTATTAGTTCATGATTACATGTAAACATTAAAGATAAATAAATGAATTAATAAATAAGGGAAAAGAAGAAATAAAGAGAAAAGAAGAGTGAAAAAATTTAGAAGTAAAATTTTCAGGTAAGAAAATATGTGATCTGGTTACTGGTGAAGAATAAACTACTGTTATAAAGTCAGTGAATAAACTAGTAAAGTGAATGGAAGTAAAAATGAATAAAAAAAACAAGTGTAATATTCAGACAAATATTACACATAGAAGATAAATGATTAAAAAGTAAGAGAGGAGATGAAAGAAGGAAGGAAAATAGATCGAGGTAATATTAATAATATATTATAAATAGAAAGTGTTCTTTAGTGACCCAATTATTATCAATCATTATTCATTTTTAACTTTTTATGATTATTGTCAAGATTTAAGACTTGTTAAGAAACTACAGTATATACTGTATCTTTGAATTATTTATTGTCATTAATGAATGAAGTTGATTAAAACATGTTCCCTTTCAAAATAAGGCGCAGATCCTGTTAATCAACATTAATAAAAATAAATTAAAAAAAGTTAAAGACCGATTCTTGGTCTCTGTTTATTTTTGTCCAGTTGGAAGCACAGTGATCATCACAGTCCTCCATCACCTCCTCCGTTACGCTCTTCGACTGTGAAATTGGATTTCTTTCATGTATGATTAGATTATCCGTCTCCTGCTATTTGGCACCGGCGTCTTCAGAAAGCACTACCTCTTCTTCTTCTTCTTCTTCTTCTTCTTCTTCTTCTTCTTCTTCTTCTTCTTCTTCTTCTTCTTCTTCTTCTTCTGAATCGTCTGCGGCTGAACTGATAATGTTTCTTCTCTTTCTCCTGCAGAAAGTTTGTTCTATCGCGTTTCTTTGGTGGCGCGTGATGGGAGATCCACACTGGTGCAGGAGGATGTGCAGGAGGCTGTTGCACTCTGGGTAAAAAAATATATATATATATATATTTATATAGATAGATAAAACTCAATGAGAACACCCGGTTTGACTTTGATTTGTTTGTTGTTTTCAGCTGAATCAGACGTTCCAGAACTGGACTCACGCGGTCTACATGGAAAACATCAGGTGTGAACATGATTTGACCTATAGGTCGTTCCACGTCATTTCAACCCATTTTCAGGACTTCCCACGCACTTCGATCTAACGAAATTTGCACTTTTCACGCCGTAGAAATGAATGATGCATAATGTATGTAAGGCGTCGATATTATCCAGGCCACTTCACAAATGAACCACGCATTTCTGTCTCAAAAATGTTGAAATTTTTTCCAATTGTTCCTTTATTATTCAATAGACTCACTGTAAATTTTTAGTTGGATCGTATGAAAACTTTTTAAGATATGGACAATTTAGTGAGGGGGGCACAGCATTCGTCATATTTTGCGCCTCATTTTTCTTCCATTTTCAGCTTCAAATATCTCAAGATCTACATCACATAGGAAACTGAACTTTGGTATAGTAATACAGCTCCACCTACCCTCTCAGAATATACAACAAGATTGGCTATACAGGTGCTAGTTATATAATTAGAATATCATTTATTTCAGTAATTCCATTCAAAAAGTGAAACCTGTATAATGTATACGTTCATCTCACACAGACTGACATATTTCAAGTGTTTATTTATTTTAATATTGATGATTATAACCGACAACTACTGAAAACCTCAAAATGAGTATCTCATAAAATTAGAATATTGTGGGAAGACACCTGGTGCCCCACTCTAATCAGCTAGTTAACCCAAAACACCTGCAAAGGCCTATAAATGGTCTCCAGTCTAGTTCTGTAGGTCTACACAATCATGGAGAAGACTGCTGACCTGACAGTTGTCCAGAAGACGAGCATTGACACCTTGCGTATGGAGGGCAAGACACAAAAGGTTTTGGCTAAAGAGTCTGACTGTTCACGGAGTTCTGTGTCCAAAACACATTAATAGAGAGGTGAAAGGAAGGAAAAATGTACAAGTAATAGTGATAACCACGCCCCCTGGAGAGGATTGTGAAACTAAACCCATTCAAAAATGTGGGGGAGATTCACAAAGAGTGGACTACAGCTGGAGTCAGTTCTTCAAGAACCACCATGTACAGACGTATGCAAGACATGGTTTCAGCTGTAGCACATTCCTTGTGTCAAACCACGCTTGACATCGTCAGAAGCGTCTCATCTGGGCTAAAGACAAAAAGGACTGGACTGCTGCTGAGTGGTCCAAAGTGATGTTCTCTGATCAAAGTACATTTAGCATGTCCTTTGGAGATCAAGGTCCCAGAGTCTGGAGGAAGAGAGGAGAGGAACAGAATCCACGTTGTTTGAGGTGGAGTGTAAAGTCTCCACAGTCAGTGATGGTTTGAGGTGTCATTTCATGTGCTGATGTTGGTCCACTGTGGTTCCTTAGGTCCAAGGTCAACGCAGCCGTCTACCAGGAAGGTTTAGAGCACTTCATGCTTCCTGCTGCTGACCAACTTTATGGAGATGCAGATTTCATTTTCCAACAGGACTTGGCACCTGCACACAGTGCCAAAGCTACCAGTACCTGGTTTAAGGACCATGGTATCCCTGTTCTTGATTGGCCAGCAAACTCACCTGGCCTTCACCCCATAGAACATCTATGAGGTATTGTGAAGAGGAAGATGTGAGACACCAGACCCAACAATGCAGAAGAGCTGAAGGTCACTATCAGAGCAACCTGGGCTCTCATAACACCTGAGCAGAGACACAGACTGATCCACTCCATGCCACGCTGCATCGCTGCAGTAATTCAGGCAAAAGGAGCCTCAACTAAGTACTGAGTGCTTTACATGCTCATACTTTTCATGTTCATACTTTGGGATTTTCATTAGTTTGTCAGTTTTAATCATCAAAATTAAAAGAGAGGAACATTTGAAATATATCAGTCTGTGTGTAATGAATGAACATAATATACAACTTTCACTTTTTTAATGGAATTACTGAAATAAATCAACTTTTTCCATTATTTATAAGTATATGACCAGAACCCATACATCATATCTGCTGGACATGCCAGCTCCTCAAAATTGGTAAAAGGTTTGTGTGTGTTTGGGTCTGGAACATGTTTGGTCCTTCAGTAAACATCTTTACATATGCCTCAGCTCCCTGTAATCTGATCAGCTTAGAGCTATGAACATAGACTGTTCACGTCACTAATGATTAGTCACATATATACATTGGTTCTTGGGTGACATGCTCTTGAAATCAGAAAAAATGCTTTTTTCTTACTATTTTCATTGGCTCATAATTAATATTGTTTTAAAAAATAAATATTTTTCTGATACAGTGGTTTTTTATTATTTTTTATGTTACAAGTGAAGAATTAATAAACAATAAAATATTATGAGACACAGTTTCAAGGTACAATTACTTCATGTAAAGAATTTACATCGGCCAGTGGTGAAATAACCCAAGGTCGAGGTCCAAAATAAAAATGAAGAAGTCACATAAAGAAAAATAGTTTTATATCCCAAGGACGAGTAATATTTATACTATAAATTAAAATAGAGATCAGATTTCTCTCTTACATTCACATATGCAGTTATGGGCCAATGAAAATGGTAAAAAAAAAAGGGTTTTTTGGAATTCAAGAGTGTGTCACCCAAGAACCAATGTATATATGTGACTAATCATTAGTGATTTGAACAGTCTATGTTCATAGCTCTAAGCCGATCAGATTACAGGGAGCTGAGGCATATGTAAAGATGTTTACTGAAGGACCAAACATGTTCCAGACCCAAGCATACACTCACTTTTTTCCAAATTTGAGGAGCTGGCATGTCCAGCAGATATGATGTATAGCATATCTTTTTATATATTCTGAGAGAGTAAATGGAGCTGTATTACTGTACCATATCTCAGTTTCCTATATGATGTAGTTCCTGAGATATTAGAAGCTGAAAATGAAAGAGAAATAAGGACTCACGAAAATCGAAAATCACTAAATTGTCCATATCTCAAAAAGTATTAATCCGATCATACAAAAAAATGTACTATTTATTGAATTATTAAGGAACAGTTGGTCATTTTTTTGAGACCAAAGTGCGTGGGCCATTTGTTAAAATAACATGGAATAACCCACCTTTAATCTTTCGTCTTTAACAATCCAAGCATGAATGAATCCCTTGTCATGTGGTTGTTAAACACTATTTATCAATAAGTTACCGATATTTTCTGCTTCTTCCTCTGCAGTGTTCAAACTGGAGACGACCCAACCAGGTGACCTAGTTTTTCTCACTCTCAACTCCCTGAAACATGTTTTTGACTCTTTTTCTGGTTAAATCTCCACTTTCTTTCCTGTAGTTTTCTGTGTCGGGCGTTGCTGGTTCATTATTACATTACCAATGAAAGCGTGGGAGAGCCCGCCGTGTTGGCTCAGCTGTCCAGCAGAGTCCGCTTCATCGGCTCTGACCTGCAGGTCCCGGTTTCCTCTCTTCACGTCCAACAAATCGGTGAGGTTAACCTTAAACTCTGACATCCTGTCATCACTTATTAACCTTTAATGTAAACCTTGGGGTCAGGACCCCATTTAGGATTGCGAGACACTGGGAGGGTCTTGCCATATAATGTACTTTCAAGAAACCAATAATATTTTTTCAACAATTTCAGCCTCCTTTTGCTTATTTTTACCCTTTTTTTCTAACGACACCAAAGGTGTCATATTTTAACCCATTTTCATCACTTTTTTTTGCCATATTTTTTTTTTACATTACTCCCATTTCTGCCACTTCTCCGTCAAATTTCAATGCCTTTTCTGCACATTGTTTCCACTTTCAAGACAATTTCGCCACTTTTAAACCATTTCCACTACTTTTCTCACCTAGTGTCGCATACGTTGACCCATTGACACTTTTAACCCTTTTTTTTACCATTTTTTACCGTCTGTTTTTGGCCACTCTAATTTGACTCATTTAATCAATTTTTGTGGTTTTTAAAATCTCATTTTCTACCAATTTTGGTCACTTTTAAGTTAACCCATTTTATTTCTGATTAAAACAAGGATCTTTAAGATGACTATATACTATTTGGCAAATAATAGTAAACTTCCTGGATAACAGTGGATATTATTCAGATGAAGAAATAATTTATGGATGGGCCCCAAAAATCTCTCCCCTTTATTCCTCCTTATAGATGACCCTGTCTCCACATGACTGTTCTTCCATGTTTATGTCTGTTTTCAACCACCTTCAGCTACAGTTGGGGTCCCCAGTCTCTGGCTGTCTATTTTTGGGGTCGGGGGCTGAAAAGGTTCAGAACCCCTGATTTAACGGACCTGAGTGGCGGAGTCATTGGAGGACTCGTGTCCTTAACCTTGTGGACTTTTCTGAAACCGTAAGGATTCCAAAATGATCCGTTGACAAAACCCTGGAAACATCGCCAACAATAAGTGCAGCATCTTTATTTATCAGTACTGGAAAACCTTGATGTTCATTTCTTGAGGGTTAAACGCGTTGAGGGTGAGGACCCGGGTGGTGGACTCACCCGAAACAGAACAATCTGGTTATATTGGCCTCAGAAAGTAACCGTAGGGCAGAGTCAGATTAATCCTGACACGTCTTTCTATGTTTTTTAATGTGAATCTGTCGTAGATCTCTGGATATATTTACTGTTACCCACTTCAGGGAGTTCAAAGTATTCTTTCTGTGCCATCATTTTATCTTCGTCTTCAACAGAAAACTGCCCAGAGGACAATCCTCTTCATTACCGCTGGCCAGAGAGTCGACCCACCATCACTCAGTATCTGCCCTGCTTTCCCAACAAGGACCAGACCTCCTCCAGGACTTGGTAAAACCCAAGCTTTGTTGCCAAGTCTACTTATCTTACAATATGTTAAAAAGCCCAATCTGATACTACTAATAATAATCTATAGATCAATAAAGAAAATATATATTTACTGAAATGGTAAACCCAAGTTTTGGCATATAAGTCTTATCCTAAAGCTTGGGGTGTGACTATGTTGCGATAACAGCCCTATCTAGTGAGTAAAATGTGAATCAGTTGTAAAGTGCCGCATTTACTACGTCCAATCATCCATAACATCAGTACAGATGTACCTCTTTATATGGGTTTGTTTACAAAATATCATCGCCTGTGAGCGGAATGTAAAATGGTCCTGGGACAGGCTTCAAGCTAAAAATCAAACATCCCCTTTTCAAAATAAAAGCATCTCTTATTGTTAGCCTTTGTTTTTAAACGCCTTTGTAAATAGGCTCTTGTTTTTAAGTTAACACGAAGTTTTGTCATTAGCACAATGGAAGGTCTAGAGAAAAGTTCTATAGAAAATCTCTGCAATGTCGGCATGAAATGTGCTTCCCTGAGTTTTATGGATCAAATAAGCACATGTTGATATTCTACTTGGTCACTTTCTCACTTAAAATGTTTCCAGAACTTTCAAAGGTGGAGAATCAATAGAGATATTTAGCCTCAGTGTGATTCAGGTTTCTGACGTTGTCAGTTTCAGATCTTGGAAAACTTGGAAGTATACTTCAGTGGGAACGCTTTTCATCCTAATCATACTACTACAGTATATACTCATTGAGTTTGTAGTTCATAGTCCAGAGTGTGACATTTCAAACTAAGCCTTATTTTACTGCTCTTCCTCTCTTTCCCAGTGTGATTAACCGACAGAACTACACCTCCTACTGGTCAGCTCCAGACTTCATTAACTGCACTGACATCGAGACCATCGAGGTGTCCGCAGGTACCGTCCAATAGACGCGCAGATTAAAACGTGCCTATGTGTAGCGTAAATTCAGCCACAATCGTCTGTTCTGTGCAGAAAACGCAGCAGAGGTGGCCGTGCAGCTCGCCGACATCACTAACGACGAGCTGTCCATTGAAGAGGTGAGAGTCAGGAGGTGGTAGGCGGAACGTGGCTCGGGCGTCGACGATTAACCCCTTGTTTACCTGTTCTCAGGTGTCCAAGGTGGTGACGAAGGTCAATCAGCTGGTGAGCGTAGCAAAGATTAACAAAACTCTGGCTAAGACCGTCATCACCATCCTGTCTAACGTCATGACCAGCTCGGAGAGCGCGCTGGCATCAACGTCTGAGAAGTACGTTGCTCCTGGTCACGTTCTTCTGCTAAAGAAAGGTTTTTTCTAGAGATAGGGTTAAACAATTATTCCTCTGTCCTTCTTTCCTCAGAGCTCTGAAAACTGTCGACGAGCTGGTGCTGAAGATCGAGTTTGACGAACCCTCCATCAACATCAGCTCCAGGAATCTGGCTCTGGGGATTCTGGCCGTAGACGCCAACGATTTCAACGGGACATCCTTCAGCGCATTCATTCCCACGAACACCTCTAACCCTCAGGTGGGAAATCACAGTCATTCTCCATTTGTCAGAAATTGGTAGCACAAATACTCAAGTAGGTTACTAAAAACTGCCTTCATACTTTCTGCTGTGTTGGATGGCGTGAGTCATCCAACGATGGACTGGGATGGAGAGGGACACCATTTGGTTTTCTTGAACGTTTGGTTGGTTGGCTAAATAATAATCAGTTGGCTGCATTGTTGGTTGTTAAATAGTTGGTTGGATTTGGGTCGGTTGAATAGTTGGTTGGTTGGATAGTTGTTTGGTTGTTTAATTATTGGTTGGTTGGTTGGTTGAATAATTGATCGATTGGTTATTAAATTGTTGTTTGGTTGGTTGGCTAAATGCTCATTTGATTGGTTGTTAAATGGTTGGTTGGATTTTTTTTTTACCTCTACGGAGAAAAGACGATGTGGTTTTATGTGGGAGATGATTTAGGTGCGTCTTCAGCTGTATGTGGCAACCTACAGCACATGGCTTTATGTGTGAACGGATGAGAAGATAAATGATAAGAAATAGTTTTCAGAGAATAAGTCGCAACATTTTTCATTTTGAGATTAGAAGTGCGACTTTTACAATGATGCATCTTAAATGTCAATATTTATGTCTGGCAGCACCGCCTAGTGAGTAAAATGTGATTGTTTTCTTAAGTGTAGTAGCATTGCCTGCTATCGAATATAGCCACGCTTGAGTTTAGATCTGGCCCAAAAAATCCAGCCCGACCCGACCCGGGCCCGTGGGCATAAAGCCCGACCCGAGCCGAGCCTGACCCATTAAATTAAATTGTAGGGCCGAGCCCAAAGCAAATCCGACATAAACTATTATTTTATTGAACGTATTGAAGCCGGTAGATTGGTCACGAGGGGGGAGAGAGATGCCCGCCCTTTCTCCAGACTCCCAGCCAATCAACACTCAGAACACATGTAAACCAAGACACACATTGGCAGAGAAAGCTGCACGTAACCATGATGCCTTCATGGTCATGGGAAATCTCAGCATCAGTTAACCACTGAATACACGCAAGTGGAACATAACCAGAACATAGAACCCAGTCCGTTACAGTATGCGGACCAGACCGGGCGGTCCGTGCGTGGAGCACAAACCTGACTGAAGCATCAATCATATTTGTTCTCTGTGAACCAGCAGCAAGTGATGAATCAGAAAAATCAGCAAATAATATTCAGTGACTGTGAACGCTGAACAACACAACGCAACACAACGCCGTCAATATCCCGTCCCACTACTAGCAGCAATCACTTTTGAAATAATATCACAACAATATAGTGTTTTTGTGTTTATTAAAAATAATATTGATGTAATAGAGATTAAAATAAAAAGCCTGACAGCTGAGCTGGAAAATAAGCGTTCAGCTGTCAGGCTGTCAGACCAAGAATCTAAACTCTAAGCCACGCCGTGTAGATCATATACCCACCACCCAGGACACGGCCTATTTACTATGACCATAGCAACGCTACTTATTCACATACAGAACATAAATGTACCCAAACCAGCACATTAAAAATCAGGCATGCGACTTACAGTATATCCAGGTGCGACTTACTTTTTTATTTCTATTTTTGTCCTGATTTTTTGAAAATGATGCTGTAATCTACTCCTCTGCAACATCCTCTGTGTGTCCACCCTTAGGTAGATTTTGAGTCCCAGCAGGCGAGTGCTCTGGCCGAGGTCCACCTGCCGTCCTCCTTGCTGACCTCAGACTCCCTGAGCGGCGCCGACAGGTCGACTCTGTCCAGGATTAACTTCATGTTCTTCAGCAGCACCAACCTCTTCCAGGTCAGCTCTCGGGGGTTTGAAGGTGTTTTCGAGGAACCCAGCTCAGGAGGACTCACGGGTTGGTTGTTTTTTTTCTGTCTTAGAAAGAACAGGACGGTCGCTCCTTGAACAGCTACGTGGTGGCGAGCAGCGTGGGAAACGTGTCCATCAGAGAGCTGGTGGAGCCGGTGGTCATCCAGATCGCTCACCTCTCTGAGCAGGTAGTGCACAGGACGGCTTTTAGATGTTGTGGCAAACAATCTCTAGCTTTTTAACTTTTCTTTGTTCTCCATTTATGTTCTATTTTTATTTCTTTGTTTTTCTTTCTTTTTGAATTACTTTTTGCTTTTGATTTTCAATTTTATTTAAATAGATTATTATTATTTATTTATTTTTCTCTCTTTTTATTTACTTTCCCTTGTTCTGATCAAATCCCAAAGCAGGTATAGGGGACAGATTATTTCTGTGAACTTCATTTAACACAGTTTTTGTTTTTTCTGCAGCCTTCACCAAACCCAGTCTGTATGTTCTGGGACTTCAGCATGAATGGTGAGTTTCTAACCCTTCTGAGTATTTTCCAATGGGGGCAGAGTCTTCATTAAAGCACAAAGACTCTACAAAGCTTTATTCTCTCATACGTCAGCGAAAAGAAAACAATCTATTTAATGTATAAACTTTCCTTTTTTTAATGGCAATCTAATTAATTGAGTTGCACATGGTCCGCTTTGGTGTAATACTCGTGTTGTGTCACCAGGTGGCGCTGGAGGCTGGAACGCCGAAGGCTGCAGAGTTTCAGAAGAATCCTCCAACAATAAAACCATCTGCCTGTGTAACCACCTCACACACTTCGGCATCCTCATGGTACGAGCAGATTGAAGCAAAGACCACACGTTTTATTCACATTTTGGTCACAGAATTCAAAGTTGGACCTTTTTAAAAAGATAAACAAACCTTAAATTAATTTCAACATGTAAATGTTTGCTTGCACCCTCATATGTTCTTTACATTTCTTCACTTTTTTTTTCTTCATTTCAATCTAATTTTTTTTGTATTATCAGATTTCTTTACCTTTTTATTTTTCATTTATTTTACTGATTAAGATTAGATTTAGGGTTATTTAGGGCCTCTATTTTTTTATGATTGTGGGAATCTGAGGGAAAACATGGAATTTACTTCCAAAATTGGAAATGTAATATTATAATTTTTTTGTTTTGATTTATTTTTTAAAACAATAATTCAGCAGATATTGTAATCTGACACTGAACATATCCTCACATGCTTGTTTTGGTGTAATTTGGTAGGAAAGCAGTGATTAATTTGACCTTTAACGTTTAGGCTTTTTGCTTTTGTTTACTGCAGGACGTTTCTGGAGTCTCACCGCACATCGACCCCAAGAACAACAAGATTCTGACCTTCATCACCTACATCGGTTGTGGCATCTCCGCCATCTTCTCTGCTGCCACGCTGCTCACCTATGTCGCCTTTGAGTGAGTGCCAAGCATGTTTTATTGCACTGGTATGTTTGATCATCTCAAACCAAACTCCTTCGTGGTTGGTTTCGCTCAGAAAACTGCGGCGTGACTATCCGTCAAAGATCCTGATGAACCTCAGCACGTCCCTGCTCTTCCTCAACATGGTCTTTCTTCTGGACGGATGGCTGGCCAGTCTGGAGACGCGCTGGCTGTGTTTGTCCGTGGCCGTCCTGCTGCACTACTTCCTGCTGACCTCCTTCACCTGGATGGGCTTGGAGTCCATCCACATGTACATTGCGCTGGTCAAAGTTTTCAACACCTACATTCGTCGATACATCCTCAAGTTCTGCTTGGTCGGATGGGGTGAGTCATATGAGATGGAGAGGGAAACCATTATTGGTTGGTTGGTTGAATAGTTGGTTGGTCAGTTGGATGAGTGGGTGGCTGCTTCAATGGTTTGTTAAGGATAGGTTAGTTGGTGGTTAAATAATTGGTTGGTTCGTTGGTTAATTGTTAAATAATTGGTTAGTTAAATGGTTGGTTGGTTGTTCAGTTGATTGGTTGTTAAATTGTTGGTTCGTTGTATGGTTGGTTAAATGGTTAAATTGCTAAATGGTTGGTTGGCTGCATGGTTGGTTGGTTGGTGTTTAAATGATTTGTTAGTCAAATGGTTGGTTGGTTGTTTAATTGTTGGTTAAATGGTGGCTTGTTAGATTATTGGTTGGTTGTTTGGTTGGTTAAATGCTTGGTTGGCTGCATAGTTGTTTGTTGAATGATTGATTAGTTAAATGGTTGGTTGGTTGGTTGGTTAAATAGTTGGGTTTTTAAATGGTTGGTTGGTTGTTTGGTTGGTTGGTTGGTTAAATAGTTGGGTGTTTAAATGGTTGGTTGGTTGTTTGGTTGGTTGGTTGGTTAAATAGTTGGGTGTTTAAATGGTTGGTTGGTTGTTTAGTTGGTTGGTTGGTTAAATAGTTGGGTGTTTAAATGGTTGGTTGGTTGTTTGGTTGGTTAAATAGTTGGGTGTTTAAATGGTTGGTTGGTTGTTTGGTTGGTTGGTTGGTTAAATAGTTGGGTGTTTAAATGGTTGGTTGGTTGGTTAAATAGTTGGGTGTTTAAATGGTTGGTTGGTTGTTTGGTTGGTTAAATAGTTGGGTGTTTAAATGGTTGGTTGGTTGTTTGGTTGGTTAAATAGTTGGGTGTTTAAATGGTTGGTTGGTCAGTTGGTTGCGTGGTATTCCTGGTTTAGTTGTTCCTTTCACTTTGTAAACTTCAGACCAGTTCATGTGAAGAGAACCTCTGGTTTAGTAACCAATGAGAGAGTGACTCTAATCAGTCTGGTCCATCCCAGGTCTTCCTGCTCTGCTGGTAAGCATCGTCGTCGCAGTGGATAAAAACTCCTACGGGTTGCAGGAATACGGCAAAGGAGGGACGACCGAGGGCTCGTCAGAGTTGTGAGTAACCAAAGGACTGAACTGGAACCCTGTGCAAACTGCAGAGTGGTCATGTGTTCTCCTTCTGTTTCAGCTGTTGGATCAAGAAGCCGGCTGTTTTCTACGTCACCTGTGTCGGCTACTTCTGTCTGGTGTTCCTGCTCAACGTGGCCATGTTTATCGTAGTGATGCTGCAGATCTGCGGACGCAACGGGAAACGCAGTAACCGCACCATCCGAGAAGAGGTCAGTGCTCGTCAGGGTTTGAGTCGACTGCTCCGCGGCTGAAACCATATAGTCCTTTAAATCACGGGGGTCTCATCATGCTGTTGTGCAGGTGCTCAGAAACCTACGCAGCGTGGTCAGCCTCACCTTCCTGCTGGGAATGACCTGGGGCTTCGCTCTGTTCGCCTGGGGACCCGTCAGTCTGCCCTTCATGTACCTTTTTGCCATCTTCAACTCACTTCAAGGTGACACCATCAGCCATCCAAAGAACAAAAGGATTAACCAGTGTTCATACAGAAAGAAGAGACTCAATTCAGCAGGAATCATATCAATAGACTGAACTTGAACTGAGTTACTTAAAATGACTCAAAACTACTAAAACCAAATACATTTTTACTATTAAATGACTCTGTAGCTGTAGGACAGACATCCAGTTAAATTGACTCCAATAGAGTTGAATCACATCATTAGAATCACATCACTTTAACCAAATCAAGTTGAAAGATTCAAAGTCTCAACAAAAATCAAGTTGATCAAGTTAAATTGATTCCAATCAAATCTGTGTACCCTTCGTTCTTTGGTTATTCCATTATAAAACCAAATCAAAATAACAAATAAACAGTGTGGTTGTTTGTGTTTTGCTGACTTAAAAAAACCCAGAAAAGCTGTGTTTTTCTGTTTTAGAATGAAATCTTCTGTTTGTGTGATATTTGGATATTTACGGGGAAACTATGGACGAGAGCTTCATGTTTTAATCTCACCACACAGAGATCAATAACCAAAGAACGAAGGGTACACGGATTCAATCAAATGACAAACAATTAATTGCATCAACTGACCTGAATCAAGTTGAATCTACATGAATTGATTGGAATCAAGTGACTCAAATTTAAATGTAGTCAGACTTAAATCATCAGAGCAACTCAAATCAATCACAAATAACTTGAACTAAATTACTTAATTTCACTCAACTCAGACTCACCGACTGTAAATCAACTCAAATTTACTCATATGGTTTTAACTCGTAGAAACACTGTAACATCTGAAAATACTATTGTTGTTCTTGTCGGATTCATTTTAGCCTGGGTTTTATTTTGAAAAACACACGGGTTGCACTAGAAGAATAATTTTGCCCCAAAAAATGCACAGATTATGATGGTAATTCTCCTTCTTTGTGCATCTTCCTCAGGTCTCTTCATATTTATCTTCCATTGTGCTCTGAAGGAAAACGTGCAGAAGCAGTGGAGACGATTCTTCTGCTGCGGCAGATTCAGGTTGTCCGATAACTCAGGTCAGTGAACGCACCTTCATTTATAACACATTTATCACCATTATCTATTGATTACCTAATGAGTGTCTAATGAGCTCCCACAGCATCATGTTCACTTTTTTTTAGAACTTTCTTTTTAATACTGGAACTTTTTTCAATGCTCTGATTTCATGTCTCCACAACGTCCCGTGATGAGGAAGTTCGGTTGCTATAGCAACAGGAATTATGCAGGAATAAGATCTAAAGAAATGTTATACTGCTTTTCCACATTTTTCACCTTTTTCTCCACAACGTCCTCTCTGCTCAGCTATTTTCTAATTCAACTTCTCAACAATGTCCCTTCTGCTCTGTTTCATATTAACCTCTTCAACCCCAACAGACCCGCCGGCGGGGGCAGTGCCAGCTTCCGTGACTCTGACGAGTCTAAATGTTGTAACGAATGAATCAAGTCACACATTCTATACCTCTCCATAATCCTAAGAAACTCAGCTAAAACTGTAGCCAATCCACATTCAGAACAAAAGTCCACAGCACACACACCAAGCCATTATGATCCAAGAGGGAAAAGTCAAATACTCGGCAAACTCTGCATTTTTCCACTGCTGTGAGTCACAAAATAAACACACAGCTCTTTAACAAGAGCCCTAGTGAAACTACGGGCCAAGCTAAAGACACTAATGTACAGGTTGGTATGTTACGTACCAAAACAACGCCATAAGATCAGGAAATACACCGCAGAAAAAGTCAGCAATGATGACAAATGTTGTCTTACATTTGTTGTATTTTATCAAATATTGCTCCAATGTGCATAAAACTCCATATTTTAACAAATCCAAATTGTGTCGTCAAACAGATACCAACATTACACACATCTGAGCAATTCTCAGTCGAGAAATTTGTCCAATGATGTGCATAGGTCCCTCTTTTACCCAGCTCTGATTGGCCAGGGCTAAAGCCACTCCCCCATAGTGTTTGATATCACCCATTTCTACAATCTCTCGGCTTTGCAAAGCTGTGTCAATCATTCTGATTGGTCAAAGCATTGCTTAATAACAGCCAACGGCACCAAAGAGTGAAACAAAAAACAGCATTACGCATGGCACAGCAAACTGATACGCGTTTATTTCAAGCCAAATTGCAACATCTAGTGGTCAAACATAAGACTTTGACTGACATATTACAGTTACACACTTGTTCCCAAACTTGTGGAGAACTATGGCACAGTTATGGTAAAGTGTGTTTCTGCCATTTCTTAGCTTTCCACGTCTGCCTTTCAGCTCTTCTTTACACACAACGTGCAGGAGTGAGGCTCAACCTGATCGTGTATTAAATCACACAATAGAAAAAAAGGAATTATTTTCTTTCCACGTTCACGTCTCTCAGGAACTGGATTTGGCCGCCCTCCCTGTGCTGAAGGCGGTATTTGCGTCTCAACACGGGATTTCTGTCAGAGCTGTCAGACTTGAAGCATAAATAAGACAAATACACTGGATGAAAGTATGAACTTCCCATTCCCCGTTGACTTTTCAATGAAAAAATAAAGGAAATGAAGTGTTTCTCTGACAGAATGGGACGTCCTCTCTCTGCACTCAGTCTCAGGACACAGCAGCCATCTGTGTTTTTAGTTACATTTTTTAATACATTATGATAATACCTTTACTGACTCAAACCTGGAAAGAAAAGCTTGTCTTTTAATCTTAAAACATGATAAATCAATGGCCACATTTGCATGAGAGCTTTAATTCACCTTTAATTCAGAAAAAGAATGATATCCTCTTTAAATTGACCTTGCAAACACATTATTCCGAAAGAAAATGGCCATTCCGAATTGAACTTAAATCCAAAGTAAGTCCCTGGTTCATTCTAATTTTAATTCTGAATGGAATAATTCCTTGTATACGCTTAACTCCGTTTTAAACTAGTTCCGATCATACTACTCATGCTCGTCCTGTCGCGATGACATGCTGGTGACGACATAATTCAAGATGGCTGCCCGGACTATAGCCGAGACTATTTATTTAATAAGGATTATTATGGATATGGATATGTGATGCGTCACGTTTGCCCCCGTCCAATCAGAACCCTTCCCAACCCACAGACCTAAAGCACAATTAAATAAAACGTGTTTTTCATGTAAACCTCAATTTGGAATTACCATTTCCATGTAAACACTAAGCAGAACACTTTAATTCTGAATAATTTCATACAGAATAATTCATTCTGAATTAAAAAACATAATGTAACTGTGGACAGTGCTAAAACTGTGTACCCATTGTTCTTTGGCTATTCCGTTTTAAAACCAAATCAAAATAACAAACAATGTGGTTATTTTGTTTTTCTGATTTAAAACCTAAACAGAAATACAGAAAAATCTGTAATATCTGTGATACGCAGCGTTTTTTGGTTTTAAAATTAAATCTTGTACAGTTTATGAGGTATTTGGATATTTAAGGGAAACTAGGACGAGAGTTTCATGTTTTAAGCTCACCACACAGAGAGGACCCACAGACGGGCTTTTGCTCCCTGACAAAAAAGGAGGAACGCATGAGTCACGTTACTGATGAACTAGTGAATAGAAACGTTATTAATACACAAATAAATAAATAAAAAAGGATGTTAAGTAAAGCATGCACATGATATGTGAATAAAGGAACCAGAGGTGGTGTAATGAATCTACTGGTGCTCCTCGTTTCTTTGTCATCAACTTCTGTGTGTGTTGACGGCTGCCATTAGTGGCTAGTGGTATTATAAGTGGCTAGTGGTATTATAACATGCAAAAATACCAAACATTTTTACTGCCCTCACAAAAGCTGTGTAAAAGTTCTAACATCTATTGTTTCTTACACCAGCCTCACAGTCGATAGTCAGTCACCAGAATATTTGGATCCTATTTGAACCGTAACACTGTTCGGTAAAGTTGGCAGATATTCACAGATTCGAACTTCTAGCATCAGTAACTCTTTAACAAAAACAAATTATGTCTCTTTGCCATCAGTGTGAGGTGTCTGTTGGTCCTCTGTGTGGTGAGATTAATACATGAAGCTCTCGTCCTAGTTTCCTGTAAATATCCAAATATCGCACAAACGGAAAAAGATTTAATTGTAAAACATAAAAACGCTGCTTGTCAGATTTTTTTTAATTTTTCTGTATTTTTGTTTTGGTTTTTTTTTAGTCAGGAAAACAAAATAACCACACCGTTTATTTGTTTTTTTGAATTGGTTTTAAAACTGAATAACCAAAGAACAAAGGGCACATGGATTGTGCTAGCACAATTTTGTTTAGCGTTACTTTGCTCAACAGGTTTGGGTAAATGTATGACATGTATGTGGTTTTTCCTTCCTGCAGACTGGAGTAAAACTGCCACCAACAACACCAAAAAAGTGAGCTCGGACAACCTGGCCAAGTCTCTGTCCTCCAGCTCCTTTGGTTCCACCACCAACTGGACGTCCAAAGCCAAAGCTACGCTCAACCCGTTCACCAAGAGACACAGCAACACAGGTGAGGCTAATGCTAACCGCTAACCCAGAGCTGAGAAGCCAACGTTCACAGCAGGTGGTGTGATATCCTCTCATGTCTCCACCTCTGTGTTTGGTGTGTAGAAAGCTCTTCCAACTAATAGCTGGACGCCAAGATCCTCAGAGGTAACGTTTAAGCTGATTGGCCGATTTGGCTTCCTGCTTCCGGCACCGTGTGACGCTCTCTGTGTTTCCCAACGCACTTTAAAGTTCTCAAAGTTAACCTAAAGGCTTCAAAAGCAAAACAGAAGAGTTTTTACTTTGGGAAGGAAAATGTTTTGGGAACGCAAAGGGCAGTGTGTTGTGTCACCATCTTGTTCTTAGCCTGAGACACGCCGAGTGGGACCATGAGGACTTTACATCACCAAACTATAAGCCCCGCCCATTCTGTGTGCCCCAGGGTGCAGAAACAAGCGCTAACATCTGCAGAATGCTGAGTGGTTTTCAACCCAACGTGAAGATAACACCTAAAGGCTCAAACACACTCGAGCGGACCCCGCGCACTACATACTCGCGGACTGTCTGCTTTCCTCAGAGCTTACATACTTGGGCGTGCCGCCGCTTAGTAGTAGTTTCCATTAAAATCCTACATGTCGCATGATTCTTAGCGCTTCTCTGTTGCTCTTGTTCTCCTGGGACGTGTTTTAAAGGTGTCTGTACGGTCGTAGCTCATCTCCCAGTTTCTCCTCTAAGCTATGGTTTTATCTCTCCTGCTCTGTTTCACCAGGCGGTAAAATTCAAGTCGGTGTTACCTTTAATGGTGGTCGATACAATGCCAAGCAGTGTTTTGTGCGATAACCAACTATGTGGAGAAGTCCGCACGGTCGTAAAATCTGAGCTTTGCATTTAATTGGCCCTGCGTACGCCACGAGGACTCAGCTTTGTGGGTGTACGCCCGAGTATGTTTGAGCCTTAACACTGTAAACTCAAGCTGTTGAAGCTGCTTTTGTTTGAAGGCCACGCCCACATGGGACACGTGTCTTGTATTGTGCCCATTATCCCTAATTTAATATTTAAATTAGGGATAATGGACACAAAAATAACAATAATAAACAGGGTACTATAGTCACTTAACATTAATCAAGACATGAAACTATGAGGGTGTTAAAAACTAAAAACAAGCAGGGCTTGGGGGTGTACTGTAACCCCTGATTAGCCACAAGCATTTTATTAAATACTTTTTTTTAATTACATTTCAAATTAAAAAAATATTTCAAAATTCACAGGCAGCCATTCTGTTTTAAATTGAAACAGTAAACTTTAATTTCTGTCCATTCTAAAACCTAACAAACCCCCGACTCAGCAACATCGCCTTCCCGTCCATAAACGCAGAAAGAACCAAGAACCTGGATGTGCTCAACATTACACACTCATTTACAGTTAACAAGTAACAAAACCCCGCCCATGAAAAAAATTCCTTTTTTCATGGGCGGGGTTTCTGGAACAGTTAGGACACGCCCAATCTATACTGTACAATCGACATTAAGCTAACGATACTTTTCTATTCACAATTCTCTCAATCCAACCTTTTCGCCATTAGGGATGGTGAAAAAGAGCGATTAATCACATATTTATTTTTGAGGATTATGAATCAACTGTTACATTTCCAAAAATCTATTTAATCTTTTTCAAATGGTTTTAAAAACAAGATGATTCCTTCTAATTTGGATCATCAATATTAAAGGTGTGGTGAGGTGATAATCAAAAGAGAAGTCAAATAATTCAGTAGCTGACTGACGTTAAATAGAAAATCGATAATCAGCAAAAATCGAATTGACAATCGTTATTAATCAAAAATTGGTTTGACTTCAATAATGGGAATTGAATAGGGAAATTGTGCTGATTAATCACCCCTACACGCCACAAATTGCAAAGTCAACAGTTTTTATTGGAGGGGCGGGGCCAAGAGTGGTTTCTGGTGACGTAACAAACTAAAACGTTACGTCACTAACCACCATTCTCAGCCAATAGCAAAATGTGATTTTAATAGCCTCGTTTCAACCCATAGAGGACAGTCACTTTTATTTTGAAAACAAAATATGCCAAATTAAAATATTTTCAATAAAATGTCAAGAGTTGGACAAGAATCAGTCAACAACATTACTTCATACCCAAATATATTTGGTTTCAGTTGGTCAGTTTATTGCTAACGTTGCACATTTAGGATGTATTGTCTGCTTATTGGCAGGTGGTAGGACGCTATGTGCTCATGAAATTTTTACATTTTGTCTTTTATTGTTCTTAGCCCTGTTTGGATTTTTTTTTAAATATGGATTATTATTACTTTATTGTTTGCATCTCATGTGCAGCTCTTTGGTTAACTCTTGTTGGCAAGAAAAGTGCTCAATAAATAAAGTGGATTGGATTATTAATGATATTGAATCATCAAAATTAAATGTTTAATGTAAACAACTCCAATACTAATACTAAAGGGTGCTTATGTCTGGGTATAAATAACAACAATAATAATAGTACTTCTGACAATGAAATGATGACATTAATATACACTAACTGGTTCTAAAGCACAATAATATAAAATATATGTAATGTATTGAGTGGTTCAGTCCTCAAAGTGTGGACAAAGGAGAATGGACATGATGGCACCACTGAGGCGGCCATCTTACTACAGACTAACCACGCAGAGCAGCTGCCAGCTTCTGTCCATGGAAATGTATTTACTTTTTTATCTTTTACCAAGACATCCAAAACAACTTTAAAGACACACATTCAGGTATCTCCCAAAGGTAACACAACATTCACCGGCTTTTCTGTCCTTTGGCAGCTAAAGAACAACTGTGTACGTGTGTGAAAGGAAACATGGCGAAAACAGGAGAAGATGAAAAGAATAATTCTAGTTTATATCTATTTTTTCAACAAAATACGTGGTTATTTGTGTAGATGGCAGTGAAGCAGAAGGAGGCTAATAAATATACTGTATTACCAAACATAGATTGACAGATTCATAGCGTCAACAGGGTGCTACAATCATTCACTTCTGTGAGGAAATTAGGAGACTTTTTTTAAAGGGGCCATATTATGAAAAATCCACTTTTGCAGTGTTTTTGAACACATACAGTATGAGGTAACTTGATCGTCCACCGGCACATAAAATGTGATTTGTGGTCTGTGTAAGACTTAAAAAACAGAGAAAATGGCTCAGTTTCAAATTTTCTGAGTTTGTGATGTCACAAGTTGAATCGAGCTTTGCTTCAAACTCCAGCTGCCGAAGACACAAGTGTTGTTTAATGGCAATGTCCCCTTCGTAGTTGGGAAATACTTCTTAGTGTGTGCCAACCACTTCACCCCCGACTGTTTCCATCACATCATTACTTTTTTTCGGGACACCCCACAAAAAAGAGAGGGGGGGAGTGGGAAAACGGAGCGCTCTGAAAGAGCTGTTCTATACAGGGTCATAAACCTCCCCTGTTGCATGATTCATCATGTCATGTTTTGATCAAACCCCAGCACAGATATGTCATTTAGACCACTGGGTATAATATGTCCCCTTTAACCCAACCGTCATTTTATTGGATCTTGAGAAAAAGCCAGAGTTCCTGGAGAACATGTAAACTACACACAAAATGGACCAGGGAAGGTACTCGTTGCTGTTGTAGTAATGTGATTCTGATTATTATTATTATTATTATTATTATAAATATGACTGTTTTCAACCTTTTTTACCCATTTTTTTACTCTTTTGACCTTTAAAAAAAAAACATCCTTTTTTAAAAAACGTTTTACGTTTTTTTTCTTTTACCCTTTATAAAATATTTTGTAACCTCTTTTACCTTTTTTTTCGTCCTTGCAGCTCAAATATTGGAAGTTATAAGCTATAAGTCACTCCTGTCTATAAGTCGCTCCTGTCTATGAGTTGCTACTGTCTATAAGTCACTCGTATCTATAAGTCATTCCTGTCTATAAGTCGCTCCTGTCTATAAGTCGCTCCTGTCTATAAGTCATTCCTGTCTATAAGTCGCTCCTGTCTATAAGTCATTCCTGTCTATAAGTCGCTCCTGTCTATAAGTCGCTCCTGTCTATAAGTCGTGCCTGTCTATAAGTCGTTCCTGTCTATAAGTCGCTCCTGTCTATAAGTCGCTCCTGTCGATAAGTCGCTCCTGTCGATAAGTCGCTCCTGTCTATAAGTCATTCCTGTCTATAAGTCGTTCTGTCTATAAGTCGTTCCTGTCTATAAGTCGCTCCTGTCTATAAGTCGCTACTGTCGATAAGTCGCTCCTGTCTATAAGTCGCTCCTGTCTATAAGTCGCTCCTGTCTATAAGTCATTCCTGTCTATAAGTTGTTCTGTCTATAAGTCGCTCCTGTCGATAAGTCGCACCTGTCTATAAGTCGTTCCTGTCTATAAGTCGTTCCTGTCTATAAGTCGTTCCTGTCTATAAGTCGTTCCTGTCTATAAGTCGCTCCTGTCTATAAGTCGCTCCTGTCGATAAGTCGCTCCTGTCTATAAGTCGCTCCTGTCTATAAGTCGTTCCTGTCTATAAGTCGTTCCTGTCTATAAGTTGCTCCTGTCTATAAGTCGATCCTGTCTATAAGTCGCCCCTGTCTATAAGTCGTTCCTGTCTATAAGTCGTTCCTGTCTATAAGTCGCTCCTGTCTATAAGTCGCTCCTGTCGATAAGTCGCTCCTGTCTATAAGTCGTTCTGTCTATAAGTCGTTCCTGTCTATAAGTCGCTCCTGTCGATAAGTCGCTCCTGTCGATAAGTCGCTCCTGTCGATAAGTCGCTCCTGTCTATAAGTCATTCCTGTCTATAAGTCGTTCTGTCTATAAGTCGTTCCTGTCTATAAGTCGCTCCTGTCTATAAGTCGCTCCTGTCGATAAGTCGCTCCTGTCTATAAGTCGCTCCTGTCTATAAGTCATTCCTGTCTATAAGTTGTTCTGTCTATAAGTCGCTCCTGTCGATAAGTCGCTCCAGTCTATAAGTCATTCCTGTCTATAAGTCGTTCTGTCTATAAGTCGTTCCTGTCTATAAGTCGCTCCTGTCTATAAGTCATTCCTGTCTATAAGTCGTTCTGTCTATAAGTCGCTCCTGTCGATAAGTCGCTCCTGTCTATAAGTCGTTCCTGTCTATAAGTCGCTCCTGTCTATAAGTCGCTCCTGTCTATAAGTCGCTCCTGTCTATAAGTCATTCCTGTCTATAAGTCGCTCCTGTCTATAAGTCATTCCTGTCTATAAGTCGCTCCTGTCTATAAGTCGCTCCTGTCTATAAGTCATTCCTGTCTATAAGTCGTTCTGTCTATAAGTCGTTCCTGTCTATAAGTCGCTCCTGTCTATAAGTCGCTCCTGTCTATAAGTCGCCCCTGTCTATAAGTCGTTTCTGTCTATAAGTCGTTCTGTCTAAAAGTCGCTCCTGTCTATAAGTCGTTCCTGTCTATAAGTCGCTCCTGTCTATAAGTCGCTCCTGTCTAACAGTTCTTCCTGTCTATAAGTCGCTCCTGTCTATAAGTTACTCGTATCTATAAGTTGCTCCTGTTTATAAGTTGCTCCTGTTCATAAGTTGTTCTGTCTGAGTCACTCCTGTCTATAAGTCGTTCTGTCTATAAGTCGCTCCTGTCTATAAGTCGCTCCTGTCTATAAGTCGCTCCTGTCTATAAAGGTGCTTTCATACCGAACGCGACTGAAGCAACGCGATTACATTAAAATCAATGTAAATGACGCAACCTCAAGTTATATTCCATATAGCAACGTGTAATTTGGTTGTTCGTCTATAAGTCGCATGCCCACAATGTTAAGGTGCTTCAAATTGGCTTGGTTTGTATTAAAGAAATAAGGTGAAGGAGGTGCCAATCAAACAACTGAGCCAATCACAGCGCTGTATGTAATGTATTACAGCATCACTGCTACACACAAAGCTCCACCCGTGTAAATGGAGAAGTGTTTGTTTTCTGTTGTTATGGTAATTTTTATTTTATTGGCTTTGCTTTGAGGTTTTTTTTGGTTGCCTTTGTTTACATTTTTCATTCTTTCAAATCCTTTTTTCTATTGAAGTCGTGTTGTTTGAAGTCGTGTATGTTTCTTCTTTAGTTTGGCTCCCTGGTTTTTGAAGTGCAGCCCTATTGCCTGCGTTTCCCATGGCTTAAGCAGATCCAGAGCAGCATTTTTTTGAAGTTTGTCATTAAAACATTTTTTTTTAGAAGTCATGAATCCGACACATCGTGTCCAGTCCCGACTATTCAAAACAAAAAAGTGAAAGCAGTGAGCTTTAAAAATATACATTACATACTTATTCTTTCTCTGAAAAGCTGCATTTTATGAAGTCATTAGATCATACAAGTCATTTATGTTTATTTTGTGTATATTTAGGGACGTGTGGCATCGGCTACAGTAGAGGAACACATTGAAACATCATCAATACTAGTTCATCTTTTTCTAATCTTCTTTTAAACAAATGTCATATTTAAATTGTCAGTCAAATAAAAGTGTCGGTCACAGTCGGAGAAATACACAAAGCAGGGTAAAGAAAAGAGAGCAAATAACAGCAAAACATGTTAGAAGATAAAACAAAGTGACATATTGACATCTATAGCTTTCAGAAACGGTGTGAATTTGTTTCTCGATAAGGCGAATATTGACGGAGATTCATTGATTTAAAGCACGGAAAGTTCATCCTTTTTCTGTTCAAATATGGAACAATTCTGTTCTTTAAGGCAGTGGTTCTCAAACTTTTTTGGCTCTAGTTCCCCCGTTCTCTTATTTCTGAAGTCCCACTTTTGTCCAACTACATCATTTTACCCAGAATTTTGTGAAAAAACCACTGTAGACCATAATGATGGAATGAATGAGTGATAACACACATTTTAAAGAATCTCATTGAGTAAATAAATGGAAATAATCAGTATTTAGTGTCTCGTGAATAGATTTATTTCTAAAGTTCTTATCATTTCCTGTCACTTCCTCCTGATGTGGGACTAAAACTGAACTTTTCATTTTCAGTTCATGTTGTAATCAAGACCATTTCTAACATTGTGTGTGTTTTTCCGTTTCATTTTTGTGAAAATTTTGTTTGTTCTTTTAATTATTCAGGATTTTTCTCTTTTTTGTGTGTTTCTGTTGTAGTTTTGTGAGTTTCTAGCAATATTTAGTATTTTATCATTTTGAACTAGTAAAAAAAAACATTACAAAACCCCATATTTTTAATGCTTTCATATGTTAATTTTTCTCTCTCTCTCTCACGTACCCCCTCTAGTACCATCGCTTACCCCGAGGGGTACGCATACCCCCATTTGTTTTAAGGGACGGTTGGCAAACTTAGTCACAATCCAACCCCTCAGAATTTGCTCACTTTGGAATTAACTTTGATTCTGAATTAAAGAGGAATTAAAGCTCCCATGTAACGGTGACCACCGAGGCAGAGAAGAAGAGCTCTCCTAATAGACACGCTGTGGTGGCTGAAGTTAGCGGGTAAATCACGGACTGTTGAAGGACTCCCACCCAAAAGGACTTCTATCCTCAGGGTTTGTGTGTCTTCAACAGTCCCTCCATAATAATGTGTGTTGGTATCTTCTAATAAGTACATTTTAAAGATGTTGATGATATGCATTCATTCCGTATTAGAAAGAAGGAGATATGTGCGTCCTGGAGAGCCAATGTTTGCTTTCATCTCCCACCATGCTTTGATGGCTCGAGGCCATTTTGGCTCAAAACGTGTGACCTTAAATATTTCCTCGTGTGCTTTAAGGAAACCTGTTTGGGATTTTAATGGAAATACCCCTAAATTTCCCGCCTGGTGAAGATTTCCAGATGAAGCGTTCAGGTTCAGATCATCAGCGGGAGCTAAAGATCTCCATACACATCATAAAGACCAACAGAAATTCTCCCACGTTGTCCAATTCCAGTTGATGGTGAGCTTTCAATCAAAGGTTGGAGATGAGGAGACTTTGACCAGAAGCAGAAATCCTGCATCAGGAATGAGCCAACGCTGTCACAGATCGTCCTTTTCTGCTCTTTTGTTGTTGAGCTGTTGTTGTAAATCTCAGACAGTAATTCCCCATGGAGACATGTCCATTTTTACTATTCATCTCTGATGGGAAACAGAAACAGAGCCAAAGCCCACCATCATTTTTAGTCACTAAGATCTGAGCGTACAGTATGTCTCATCGATCAATCAATCAAACATTATTTACTCCAAAAAGAAAAGGAAAAGTGAAAAATGAATGCTCCTTTTTTGTCATTTTGGGGCATTGCATTGTGGGATGTGGAGTCCTGTAGACCAGTGGTTCTCAATCTTTTTTGGCTCGAGTACCCCCTTTCTCTTTTTTCTGAATCCAAGTGCCCCCTTTTGTCCGACAACGTTTTCCTCAGAATTCCAGTAATATTAACATTTTTAATGAATATCATTTTGTGAACAAGTGGAATTAAACTATTTTTTTTTATCACAGTTGTTCCCATTCTTTTTTGGATCGTGACCCCTTTTCAAATAACAAATTTCGGGGGGGCCCCAGAAACACTTTTTTCTTCTAGAATTAGTTTTTGATTGTGTTTGTTTCACTGTTACAAATACAGAGCAGCCAGGATTAGTGACAAGTTGTGCCCTCTCAGTTATATTTGTAGTGCATTTTATTTCAAATAGATTTACAGTATATTGAGAAAGTAAAAGTATAGAATACAGTTAGATTGTGTGTTGTTTCAAATGTAAGTTAGTTTTTATCAATTGCTAGACATTTCAGACAACCCAAAACACTGATCTAGTGCCTCCATAAAAGATGTATTTACTATAGTTTATCATCTCCTGCCTAGTGTGGGACCAAGACTGACACTTGTATGTTTACTTTGTTCTTATCAAGATCATTCCATCTTAACTATGGTTATCATTTTTAGCTAAAAATGAAATAAAATCCCCTATTTTTCATCAATGTTCCACTCTCTCCCTCTCGGTACCCCCTGTAGTGCCATTGCGTACCCCCAGGGGTGCACCTACAGTGGCGTGCACAGACATTTTGGGGGGCAGGTGCTCAGTGAAAAAATAAGGGCATTTTATGCAGCATGTAGAACTGATGACTGCCTTATTATAGCAGTGTGAGATTTACAAAATATATAAACATTACAATTGCATAATTATGTCAATATCTTAATAAATCTATATATCTTGACTCTGACCTTTTATCTTCATCTTCCTCCTTTCTGCTGCTGCTGGATGCTTTTATCCAGGAGAGCAGAGAGCTGTTCCCCTGCGCTGCCTGCTGTAGCTCCCTTTCTTTTTCCTTTCTTACCCTCTCTATTCTAGGCATTAATAAACAGCAATTGGTCAATAAAACGGGACCAACAATAAGAATACGACTGTTTGGTTATATTTCAACAAGGCACATGGCTACGTTTTCTGTTTGTCATTTTAGCACAAAAAAATTACAGCATTATGTAGCCTAATGTAAACCTACACAATAGCCTACTAATATTCATCTTAAGTAAGTATACTGATTAGATTCACATGCTGTAGGATTACCAATGACAAACTCTACCGGTGGTCATCATCACATAATATCTATTATTGGTTTTGGGTAGCGTCTAGCTTGTTAAACAGGTGAGCAGTCGGCTAATTTATGTCCAGCTGTTTGGCGTTGAGACAGGCTACTTCACAACAGAGGACAAATAAATGCAAGTTTAAAGCTTATTGGCAACTGAGGCTTAGGAGGCAAACAACACACCACTGTTACCTGGCTGGTGGGCAGGAGAGGAGGTGGTGTTTAGGCTGCAAGCTGTCCACTGTCTGCTGGCTACAACGCGCCTCCGTTTGTGTCCGTTCTGCGCGTTCACGTTGACAGAGGTGTGTGCAAGTGGGGGTGGAGGAATTATTAATTGGAGCATTATTATCACACGCTTTTAATCTACGAGCACTTACAGTTCATCATGTTAGCATGATATAAATATATTATATCATGACATGCAAATCGTGAAACCTATCGTATTGTCAGATTTATGGCAATGCATTGTACTGGTTATAATGACAATAGGCTTGAAAAAAGGGTATTTGTTGTATTGTATAATCTTTTATATTGTTATGTGTGCACTATTATGGAGCTGCTTTTTAAATCTCATTGTACTCATGTATAATGACAATAAAGGGTTTCAATTCAATGCACATCACTACTCGACAAGTACGAGTTGGCCATTAGTGATCTTGGGACACATGCCGTCCCCAAAACAAATAAACACAAACAAGAAAAAGACTGTTAAAACAACAAGAAAAAAATGATAATAAAAAGACAGAAAAATGACTCCAGACATATAATCCAACAAAGAAAAAACAAGCTCACAAAAATCACAACAAGAACAAGCAGAATAACTAAACACAACATAACATGCAAAGCAACAACAAATGTAATAAAAAAAAAAACAACAAATGATGACAAAATAGTCACAACAAAGATCCAACAATAAAAAATAAAAAAAGATTTAAAAAATCACCACTAAACAACAAGAAAATAGTTTAATCAAATGACGGAAAAATACACAAATTACTCAGAATAACAAAAACACAAAATAGCCTCCAGACATACAAAACAACAACAAAAATACACAAAATCACTCCACACAAATACAAATCAACAAAAATACACAAAATGATGACAAAATGTAGACACAACAAAGGTGCAACAGCAACAAAAGATGATAAAAACATACAAATGAACAACTAAAACACACATAATGAATCCAAAAACTCATAGATATGTGTTGTTTCCTGTGTAAACGCTCTGATTGGTCATTATTATGACTGTTGATCATGTGACCCTGAGATCAAATACTTTGATGAAGGTTTTTCCGTCTCTCACGTGTGTCTGTTTGCAGTGAGCTAACAAGCGCTAACGCTAACATCGTTCTCTAACCAGCGTCTCTGTTTGAATCCCTTTTGCAGAAAAATGCTTCTCCAACCCGACGAGCCCAAAGTGCCTCTCCTCTTCCTCCTCCTCCTCCACGGAGGCGGACCCCAACTCTTCATCGTCTTCATCATCCTCGTCGATCCTGCCCGTCAGCCAGATGATCGACAAGGTGAAAGGCTACTGTTCCACACGTTCCGATAACTTCTACAAGAACATCATCCTGTCGGACGGGTTCGCCCACAGCACACGCTTCTAGCGTCCAACAATCTGTGGTTGACTTTCCACTTTGCTGATGTGAATCAACCAATCGGGACTCATCGGTGGACGTTTTTGGCGTTTTCGCAACTTTACAGAAATCGCCGAAAAAAACTTTCCTTTGGATCCTCAACGTTTGTGAACCCTCGCGGGCAGAATCCCAATCTCTGGTCAACTGTTGTTCATTCTTCACTGCTGAGCCAACGTGGCCAACGTAGCAACGTTTCACGCTACATTTTGACTCTGAACTACACCGTTACGTCCCGCTCTACCGTCTCTAACCATCAACTGGACCATAGCGCCATCTAGTGACTCTCCGGACACACATCAGTGACTTTTCCTGTTCCACATCCTCTGGATTCACAAACATTTATAGATATTTCTTCTTAGATGCGTTCTTAGATATCAGATCTCGTGTCCACCAGTCAACTGTCCAAAAACGCAGTTTGGGAAAACATAATCACTGTCATTTTGCTGGGAAAAGAATAACAAAAACAAAAAAAGGCAAATTCACTGTAATATTTTTAATTTGTGTACCCTTTGGTTATTCCATTTTAAAACCAAATAAAAATAACAAATAAGCCATGTGGTTATTTTGTTTTACTGACTTTGAACCAAAACAGAAATACAGAAAAACCAGACAAATTAGATGTTCTTTTTGTTTTCTTATTTGGATATTTAAGGAAAACTGGGATGAGCGTTTAATGTTTTAAGCTCATCACACAGAGGGGACCCACAGACGGGGGCAGACATTTACTCTGACAAAAAAAGCATAAATCACATTATTGATGAGAATTGAAGCATTATTAATGCATAAATAAATCAAAACAAAAAAATGGATGTTACGAAAAGCACACGTTATGTAAAAGAACCAGAGGTAGTGTAATGAATCTACTGATGCTCCTCGTTGACGGCTGATTTTAGTGTCTAGCCTTATTAAAACGCACAAAATAAACATTGTTACTGCCCTCAAAATAGCTGTGTAATTGTTTTTAGCAAAAGTGTCAAATGGTAGAAGTTCTAACATTTATTGTTCCTCACACCAGCCTCACAGTCTATTGTCAATAGATTATTTGGATACTATTTGGATCATAACACCGCAAAACAAAACATAAATGTGAGCTAAAATATCCACAGACTGAATGAAAACAGGAGCAGGACAAGAAAACTGCTGAAATAAATCCTAAACAGTCCAGGACCTATGGAGGGAAACCAGCTCTCGCTCCAATTTCCCCGTAAATATCCAAATATCTCACAAACAGAAAAACACTGCTTATCTGTTTCTGTTTTGTTTTAAGTCCGTAAAACAAAATACGTTTATTTGTGATTTGGATTTGGTTTTAAAATGGAATAACGGTAATATTTTTGAAGGAACCAGTATCATTTGATTTTAAAATCATATAGAAATATTCCAGATTGGTTCAAACTTTTTAAATAAAATCGAGCAAAGTCATGTTTGGTGAATATGTTAAGGGTTCATTTATTCAGACAACTTTTTTTCAGGAAGTTTACTTTGATATCTGTCAACTGCCAGTCTTCTTCAGAGGCATCTGCTGATTGCTTTGGCGTGTCCAATGCTTGGCCACAGTTTTGTCCACGACTTCCTGAAAAAAAGCAGTCTGAATAAATGAAACCATAACATATTATTTAAAAAGGAGACAAAATCAACTTGCTGGGATTCATGTTTGGTTAAAAATGTTCATTTGTTCTGATTTTCTGAAAAGTAAATAAAAAAAAAAAGACGTCCGACTTGTTTTCACGTGCGTGTGCACACACGGACCAAACCATTGTGAGGCAGATGAAGGGGTGGCCAAGGAGGAATAATTGCATTGTTTTGTGTCAAGTTATTGGTCAATTTGTTCCAGTTTGTGTCGTATGCTTTACATTTGTGTAATTGTAGTTTTGTCCATTGGACAAATGAAGGAGGCGTATCTCGACTCCCATTAAATTCCCAACAATAAACATAACTTTATTTTTCCTCGAAGGTCTTGACGCTACATTATGCCAAGGTGTCGCCACTGCAATACTTTAGGTGCATTACTTGGTTGTTTTGCTGCCCTCTGCTGTTCAGTTCTGTGCTTTGGTCCTAGAGAGTCCCTGTCCTGCATGTTGGAAATCAGCGAAGGGCCACATGTGGTTCTTGGTATATTCTTGTGTGGCTCCCGTTACAAATTCATGCAAAAAACTAGAAAAACAAGGGGAAAAAGAGAAAATACAAAGAAGAAAAAAGAAATACACTTAGAATTACTCAAAAAATAATGCTTCTGCATGTTTTTTTAATTCTTAGTGTGTTTTACATGAAGCACAAAATTTGTTCCAGTTTGTGACGTAAGCTTTACATTCGTGTGATTGTAGTTTTGTTCTTCAAATTGTGCAAAATTTCAAATTGTGCAAAAAGCAAAAGACTAAAACACACCAAAAAACTACAAGAAATACACCAAACAACAACAAAAAACATACTTAACGACTCCAAAGTGACCACAAAATGACTTCAAAAGTACAAGAAACTATTCAAAAACACACACGATGCCAATAACTTACAGAAAGACTCCAAAAACATGCAAAACCATTTTAAAAAACAAAAAATTACGCTAAAAACAAACCAAAACAAAAAAAAAAACTTACAAAACGACTCCAAAGATGTAAAGAAACAACTTCAAACGTACAGAAAACAACACAAAATGATGCTAATAACTCACAAAAAATGCAAAACCATTTCAAAACACACAAAAAATAACTCCAATACACACAAAAAACAATTGATACACACTAAATGAATCCAACAATCAACCAAAAAAACTACACATAAACCTTTGAAACGACTTCAGACACACGGTTTGACGTCGTTGGATTTCCATGTGAACATACAGAACAGGCGCTCTCCAGGATGTGGGCGCTAACGATGATGCGATGCTACTGTTTAGTGTCGCGTTCCATCCCAGAAGCAGCTGTTTGCTATTTGAATACTGTGATGTTATTTTTGTGTGCATGTGTGTGTAAATATTCAGGTTTAAAGAATGCATATTAACCATCCATTAGGTGTGTGTGTGTGTGTGTGTGTGTGTGTGTGAAACGCCCAGCTTTATGAAGACGCTTTAATTTAAAAACGCCTCGTTTCAATCTATTTCTGCAGCCGACGTGTGGAAATCAAAGGATTTGCTTCTGTCTGACGATCCAATCACAATCTTTTTGTTTTTACTGCTGGAATCTTTGTTTTCTTTGCATTTAAACTCCAGGACGACACTGTGTGGGTGTTTGTTAGCGACGCTCAAAGCCAAAGAAGAAGAAGAAGAAGAAGAGGTTCAGTGAAGCAGCACCTAGCAAAGCTCAGCGTTACTGTTCTCTAGGGTTTCTATCCTCGTGTATGATTCAACATATAATGATGGGATTAAATATTGTGTATATATGAGTGAGACGTGTGAGTTATTGATGTGATTGATTAGTCATGAGTGATTGGTTTGGTAGGAGGGGCCAAAACGGAAAAAAAAAAGGTTTTTCAGTTTCACAGAAACAAAAAAATGAACGCGCACGCGTTTAGCTAGCGTACGAAACGGTCGATCGGATCCGTACATCTCCACGGAGACACTGTTCCAAAACAAAAACGGCTTTTGGAAGTATGTTGGTCATTCGTACACTGATGACATCACTGTTGATGACATCATCACTGTTCTAAAGCATTGTTTAACAGGAGTTCCACAGTGTGGATGGGAAAAGGATTGCATTAGCATTAGCATAGAACACTATGAACGTCACTGTTGATTTTTTTTTTTTTTTAAATCACTTGATTAAATGATCAGTTTTAACATTCTTGGAACACTGATGACAACACTGTTGATGACATCATCAGTGTTCTAAAAATATAGCAGGAATTTAACAGGAGTTCTAGTGTGGATGGGGAAATGAATGGGATTTATATATCTATATATTTTATTCCGACACTACACTTACTGTATGTCATTATGTTTTATTCTGAAAAGATTATCTTTCTTG
>NW_021144848.1:1236868-1326251 GCF_900634775.1 Gouania willdenowi
TTCTGGAACTTTTGGTTTTTTTTTATGTTATTGGAGTCATTTACTTCTTCTTTCTTTCTTTCATTTGTTCCAAAATTTCCATAATTTCCATTTATTTATTTCGTTTCTGTTTCATCATCTTTACCTACTCACATGTCTTTATGGACTATTGAACAAACATACAAAAAAATTACTGTAAATACAAAAAAAATAAAAAAAAATTTTTTTTTATTGGAATTGCACTTAAGAAATACACAAAATAGAAATGAACAATATGACTCCAAAAAATACACAAAATGATCAAACAAAACAATAAATGCTCACTCCAAATTGTCCTACCACTCCAAAATACACAAAGCGACTCCAAAACACAATAACATAAGAATACATCAAATGAATCCAAAACAAAAGTGTAAAAGTACAAAAATAGCTCTAAATACACAAAATGACACCACAAAATCATACAAAGAAAGGCCCATTACACAAATAAACAAAATGACTTCAAAACACACTTACAAAAATACACAAAATGACAACACAAAAATCATACAAAGAAAGGCCCATTACTAGGGATGTAACAATTAATCGTAAGGCAGTTAAAAATCGATTCATAGGTATCACGGTTGATATCGATACTCTGACAATTGAATCGCAGTACTTTTTTTAACCAGCAGAGGGCGCTATCCGGAAGTGTTGGCGGCGGGCGGAGTCTGCTAATACTTTCTTTCTGGCTGCCTTCTACTCTTAAATATGTTAATAAATGATTCTTTACCCTTTAGCACCGAAGAATATCTGTAATATTACTTGAATATCTGTAAAAGTCATGTTTTTCTATTAGCTCTGTCTGCTAGCATAGCTTCTCTTCTTCACTGCAAGATATCTGCATGCCAACCTACCACTGTGTTACCAGCGCTCTCTGCTGGTCCAAACAAATATGACGTAAATCAGTGCAATCACATTTTTTTTTTTTTTTAAAGTCCAATTGTTAAGGCACAAAATACATTTTCAGTTGCACTTTTAAAAGAAAAAGAACTATTATGCAGTTTTGCATTGTTTATTATAGAACCAGAATTTAAATTAATAGGCTTCATTTTCATTTGTAATTCCTTTATTTATTTAATTCAAGATTTATTTTTAGTTAAATTGCATTGTTTTGAATAGTTATCAAGGGATTCTTGACAATGAAAAATAAAAGGAAAATAATACAGTATTTCTAGTTTTTTTCCCAAAAAAAAAAATTTGTCTACAGTCCCATTTTGTAAATGAAAAAATCGTGAGAGAATCGTTATGGTGAACCCAGTATCGTGAATCAAATCGTATCGGAGTTGAGTGAATCGTTAATCCCTACCCATTACAAAAATACACAAATGACAAAAAACACATAAAAAATGACTTGCACGTGCACTAAATAAATACACAATAGACAATTTAACAATATTACTAAAACTAAATACATACATTTAATACAAAAAGTCACACAAATTCAAATTGCACAAAGCGGCTCCAGAAACATACAATATTAGGGCTGGGTATCGCCAGGTACCTCATGATACGATACTACTGCCCACGATAGCGATATTACCACGATTCTGCGATAATCGATTTATCACGGGAAATTTCCTCCACAATACGTTACGAAAATATTGTCAATGAATTTCACATGAATAACAGCCAAGTAAAAATAAGTGTATAGTGCAGAGTGACCACAGCTGGTCACATGTCCTTTATGCTATGTTGACGTATTTAAGGAAACACTGATACTAAATAATGCTTCACCAAATAACGTTCATGATGTTTGTGTAAATTAACTTTACTCATTAAAAACAAAATGAATGCAGAAAATACTCATTTCAGTGCTAATTGATCAACTTCTATGTAAACATAGACACATGTCAGCGCTGCTTAATAAGCACAATAAACTGGTTTTATGAAAACTGGAAAATTTCACTGCATATGAATAATAATCATTTCAGTCCGTGTTTAATAATACTGGGTGGTCTATGCACACATTGTAATACTGACCACCATGTGTAAAGTTTAACCTTCACTACAGACGACACATACATATCAGTGTTAATAAATAACATCCATTTGTTCTTTGTAAACCAGAGAACTTTTCACTTGTGCTTAACAATATTTGCCGCTAGTGCATCAATAACGTACCGATGAAATATCACAATATATTGTTGTATAAATATTTTGGCACAGCCCTACACAATATGTACACAAAAATACACAAAATGATCAAAACAACACAACAAATGACTCCAAAAACCAAAAATTACTCAAAACACAAAATGAAAAATACATGAAAAATAATCCAATTATTCATTTTTTATTTCTATTTCTTTTAATGTTCCTATTTTAGTGAAGTCTGTTTATTTAGTGCGGAGATGGATGTTTTCCTAGTTTCTCTCTCTCCTTTGCTCATTTCCTCTATGTCTTTCCTGCGACTGTGGGTCTATAAAGGACCTGGAGACTGAGATTGTGGAGTTAGAAACTAGTTCTTCCTCTGGAAATCAGGGGGGCATTGAAACCCTCAAATCTAAAAAAAATGTCTTTAGCCAACCTGCTGGATAATAGGATACATGGTGCACTGGTTCGGTCCAGGGTTCAGAACATCACTGAGAGGATGAGGATGCTCCTCTAGCTTTTTTTGGCTTGGATAAAAAGCATGGGCAGAGAAAAGTAATTCACTCTTTGCTCTCGGACACAGGGGAGGAGCTGGTAGAGCCTGCCCAGATACGAAAGCGAGCTGTGGATTTTTACTCGTCACTTTACACCAGTGAGTGCAATGAGAGTGACCCACTGGTTGAGGAGTTCGGTGGCGTGCTACCTCAAGTCTCTGTGGAGACTAACTCGATGCTGAGCCGACCTCTACAAATGGAGGAGCTCGCTGTTGCACTGCAGAGTATGCAGGGACGGCGGGCCCCTGGCATCGATGGCCTGACGGTTGAGTTTTATAAGGCCTGGGTATTATTAGCTCCTGACATGTTGGCTGTGTTCAATTAGAGTCTTTCCAGTCGCAGAGCTGTTGTTACCCTCCTGCCAAAAAAAGGAAGTCTGCAAGAAATAAAGAAGTGGCGCCCTGTGTCCCTCCTATGCATGGATTCTAAAATCTTGTCCAAGGCATTGGCGAACCGGTTGAGGAAAGCTATGGAGCAGGTCATCCACAGGGACCAGTCCTACTGTGTTCCCAGCAGGTCCATGGTAGACAATGTCTACCTAATTCGAGATGTTTTGGAGGTGTCCAGCTCATCGGGTATAGATACTGGTCTTGTTTCATTGGATCAGGAAAAGGCATTTGACCGTGTTGAACACAGCTACCTCTGGAAAATTATGGAGAGGTTTGGGTTCAGCACTGGTTTCATTGCCAAGATCAGGGCGTTGTACTGTGGCATTGAGAGTATACTGAAGTTTAATGACAGTCTGTGTGCACCTTTCAGGGTGCATAGGGGTATTAGGCAGGGCTGTGCTCTGTCTGGGATGCTCTATGCACTCTCCATAGAACCCCTCCTCTGTCAAATTCGACGGTTTGGTTTTACCTAGCTCCGGGAGAAACTACGTTTTATCAGCTTATGCAGATGATGTCATTGTATTTATTAAAAATCAAAAAGAAATGAACACTTCAGTGAGCTTAACTAACTTATTTAACACACTGTCTTCAGCACGGGTAAATTGGGATAAAAGTGAGCCTTGCTGTCGGTAGATGGCGTGGCGGTCTTCCAGTTCTTCCTGGGAGCCTATTGTGGAGGACTGATGGCCTCAAGTATCTTGGTGTCTTTCTTGGCAACGAGGCGATGACGAGGAGGAACTGGGAGGGCAATATATAAATCACAGAAAAATACACAAAATGACTCCAAAAATACACATAAATATATAAAATAAAAAAAATGACAACAAAAATATACACAAATGATGGGAAGATTTACAAATCTACAATAAAAACACATGAAATTGGGGAAAAATATACAAACCAACAACAAAAATAAATTAAATGTCACCAAAAATACACATAAATAAACAAAAATAGACAAAATGACAGCAAAATCTACAATAAAAAAAACATGAAATTGGAGAATAATATAAATCATTGACAAAAATACACAAAATCTCCAAAATTGCACATAAATATAAAAATAACAAAATATACAAAATTACAGAATTTATGAAACAAAAAAAGAAAAATACAAAAACAACACGAAAAGCAAAGAAAATGAGCGAGAAAAATCTATCTCCAAAACAACAACAAAAATTGGTCTTTATTCTAATACTGACATGAATATTGATCATGTGATCAGATCAAATCACATTGTGTTGTCCATCTCTGGACTAGATTGTGTTTTCCTTTGAGCATCTGTAATAAACAGTGTTTTTTTCCCAGTGGTTTGGAGGCTGTAAAAGAGTCTGAGGGAAGTGTGCGGTGTGGTCTGTGGCTTGTTTGTCACTGGGAATGCATGGACTGGGCCTCACAACGTGTGATGTGGGGCCTCGTCCGACACCGACAACAAAGCAGCAGAAACAGGCACTTCCTCACAGCCAAACGCCTCTGTTTCTGTCTGTGGTGACAAACAAACGTGTGTTTCCAATTACGTGATGATTTTATTCTGCTCGGAGGCTGAGAAACCATGTTTGCTTCTCCCGCCTGGGTGGTCACTGACACCCCATCTATGACATGTAGGGGCCCAGAACACACAATAGTCAATTTATTTGATTCTGTTGCACATGTTTACATTATTTAGGCATAATTTCTGGAATAACTTAATGAAAATGCAGGATTTGCAGTTCTTTCAACCATTTGGGATTGAAAATGGGGAAACTTGTGAAACTTGCGGAATTTCATTGAATTTGTGTATTTAGAGGCGTCTCTAAGGCCCCCAAAACAAACACATAAAATGAAGAGAAAAAACACAAAAAATAACTCCAGACATCCAAAATAACAACGAAATGACTCACAACCACTAGATTAAAACAAAACAAGAGAAAATATACAGAATGAGTGCAAAAACAGCTAAACGGCTATGAATTAACTGCAAAGTAAAATCACCAAAATCAATTTTGCAAAATTACTCAAAAAAACCACAAAAAAACCAAAAAACACACAAAATGATAAAACGATTGCGCAAACAATGAATATTTACCAAATGACTCAAAATGTGCAAAAACAAACCCTGAAAAACATACAAAATGCAACCCAAAATACATAAAATGACAAAAACACAGAAAATTAGAATGAAATACATACAAAAATGAAAGCAAAGACAGCTAAAAAATACACTTTATGATTATAAAAACAGCTTGAGGTTAAAATAATGCTTTTGGGTCACGGGTGTCAAACTGAAGGCCTGGGGGCCAAATCTGGCCCTTTAGAGAATCCAACTGGGCCTGCAGGAGGAAGTAAAAAAAGACAAAAAAAATCATAAATGATTGTGTAAATTACAGAATAATTCAGACGTAGATATCTCAATCAGATCAGTTCATATGTACTGTAGTTTATTGATCCTAGGGGGAAATTGATTTTTTTTTTACAGACGTCCGAGAAATATTGCTGAAAAAAAGAAGAAACGCTAAAGCACGGTAGGCACACTCGTCATACTCAAACGTCCCATGCATTGCGAGTGAAATGCAAAAGTTAAAAATCAAGCATCTTCTTTTCAAAATAAAAGCATCTCTTCTTGTCTTCCATTAGTTTTTTTGTAAATAGGGCTCTTGTTTTGAAGTTAACAGGAAGTTTTTGCACATTTTGTTGTTGTAGGTTCCAAATGCATCTTGGGAAACTTGGAAGTATACGTCAGTGGGAACACTCATCATCCTAATCATATTAATAGTACAATAGTACAGTGGTGAATACACGTACTTCCCTATGTGTGTGTTTTTGGTGTCGTTTGATTGTTTCTTATGTCGTTTTGTACGTTTCTCTGTTATGTTTGTGTGTTGTGTAGTTATTTTAGGGTGTGTCTCTTTTGTTGTTTGTGTGTTGCTGGTAATAGTAAATATTTGTCTGTCTTAACGTGTGTTTTTTGTTGTTGTTTGTCTGTTCTTTTTATTATTCAGTATTTCTCTCCTATTTTGTGTGTTTTTGTTGTCGTTTTGTGAGTTACTGGTACTATTTAGTATGATCATAATTTTTGACTAAAAATACACATTATAAAACCCCATGTTTTTAATGCTGTCATTTGTTCATTTTCATTTCCCTCTACAAGTTCCCCTTGTAGTGCCATCGCGTCGCCCCATTTGAAAAAACACTGTTATAGTAGGTAGACAGTACGTACAGTATATACTCATTGGGTGGGTAGTTTACAGAGTGACATTTCCAACACAGCCTCTACGCTCAAAGTGGGGAAAAGGATCAGTGAGGGCTTATCAGTTCACACTATTATTAGCAGTACAGTGGATACAGATGACGGGCCTTACAGTCATTTTATGATGGGTATCTGCACATATAGGCGTACATGGTAATTCATTGGCAGACAAGGTGACGAAGAAAGCTACAAACAACAAATCATCAAGTGGAATTAAGAGTTAACATCAGTAGAACAGAGCATTATTAGCATTATTAGCATTATTAGCATTATTAAACAGAGAATGGAGGAAATGTGGTAAAAGCAATGGATGGACGATGGTTTTACAGAATCCAAAGGAAGGTTTGTGAAATGAGAAAAAGCAGGAGCCAATAGGAGAAATGAAAGAATAATATCTAGACTATGATTTGGTCACACTGGATTAAATATTATATTGTTTAAAATAGGAAAACATAACGTAGGCAGATGTGAATACTGTGGACAAGAGGAGACAGTGGAACATGTTTTATTCTACGCTGTCAGAAATATGATTTAAAAAGAAGACAGATGGTGGAAAATATGAAAGGAATTAAAGTACAATTGAAATAATAGATATCGCACAAAATAATTCAGAAAATGAAGGATACAGGATTTTATCTGATTTTCTTAGACAAACTAAGCTGATTGAGATGTTTTATTTTTTAATTATTTACAGAAAGTAGAACACGTTAGATACTCTGATCTACACTTCATACCAGTAGGTGGTGGAAATGCACCAATTTGCCAAAAAACCCTAAAGAAGAAGAAGGAAAAGAAGAAGAAGAAGATGAAGAAGAAAAAACCTCTAAGCTCCGCCCACAGCTGAACACCTGAGACCAATCATCAATCAGGTGGAGTCACAGCCCTAAGGCTGCTTTATCACTGATATGGATCAATACGTAACAATAGAGACTTTACTTTTAGCTTTTAAAGTCACCTCCATCAGATCTGTGAGTAACTTTTCTTTGCCTCCTGACTTCCACCTGAACTTCCTCTGGACTTCCACGTGACTTCCAAACATGAAGTTTAAGCCTTGATCTCAGAGGAATGTTGACCCAGAGTGTGACTGCTAGCATGGGCCGTGAATATGAGCTGGATTTACTGGGTTTTAGAGTCGAGGCCCATCAGGACTTAGTGTTGGTGGAGCTTTAAAATGACCAAAGAACAACGCTGACTCATGGGAAACCATGAGAAGGTCACGGATTGTTCTGGAATAATATTAACATACAGGGAAAGTATAGCAGGGATGCACCATTAACCAATGTCTACATTTGGTTCATTTTGTGATGTCTGTATGCAGGGTTGGGGTCAATTACTTTTTCAATTACCCATGTTCAATTGCAGTTCAACTACGATTACAGTGACCAGCATTTTTTTACAATTTCAATGAAATTAGAATTCTTTTTTTATCCAAAGTCAACTACAATTACGTTCTTAATTACTAAAGTTCAACTCCAATTACTGAGCCTGAAATAAATAAGCTAATAAAAGTTAACCTTCCTCTTGTGTTAGCTTTCTGTTAGCATCTCTAATGATAACTGGTCCTAAATCAGCTAATTTCTTTTCTATCTATTGGTTCCATTGTTAGGCTCCCTAATCAATGAAAATATAGGTTTTAATATTTTGGTGTGGGAATCTGAGCCTTTTTTGTGTCAGTACACCCCTAGATTTAAATGTAAAAAAAAAAAAATGGTAAAATGCGGGAAAGTTTAATATGAAACATACTTTATGAATTGTTACCTGCATATGTGTAGAACTGTACATAGAACTTTAACATGGTTCTCCAGTTAAGCATTAAACTATAATTGACAATTTTTATAGAATTTTCATTTTAATTACAAAGTAATTATGTAAACTCTAATAATTTAATTACATGTACAACAGCAACAGATTTTTTTAAATTATAATTACACTATAATTGTAACAATGATATTTACAGTTGAACTGTTTCTGATTAACTTACTGATGGTTCTTCCTCTGGAAATATTTTGGGTTTCCTTATGTGCCAGACATCTGCAAAAACTGGGACCATCATCTTATTTCTGGTCATAAATCCCTCTAAACAGTAAATGTACATTCACCTTCCATTATTATAATTATATTATTTTTGTCTGTCAAATGTATTTAAAAGAACCTCAAAAAGCCTCGGTCTTGTCTCCCAAAAATCTTGTCTCAGTCTTGGTCTTGATTTGGTCTTGACTTCCAAAAGTCTTGGTCTTGATTTGGTCTTGACTTCCAAAAGTCTTGGTCTTGATTTGGTCTCTGTCTTGGCCTTGGTCATGGTCTTGTTTCAGTCTTGGTCTTGATTTGGTCTTGACTTCCAAAAGTCTTGGTCTTGATTTGGTCTTGACTTCCAAAAGTCTTGGTCTTGATTTGGTCTCTGTCTTGGCCTTGGTCATGGTCTTGTTTCAGTCTTGGTCTTGATTTGGTCTTGACTTCCAAAAGTCTTGGTCTTGATTTGGTCTTGTCTTGACTTGGTCTATGTCTTGGTTTTCACTCAGGTTACGTTCACACTGCAAGCCTTAAAATGCTCAATTCCTATTTTTTGCTCAAATCAGATTTTGCTTTTGTCCGTTCACATTACCATTTAAAATGTGACCTGTGTCAGACTCCAGAGTGAACTGTTTGCGACTCCAAACTGACCTACATTCGCATTGTTGCGTTTGCCTCAAAGTTTTTGTGCAGTGGAGCCAGAGAATAAATAAGCAGGTGCAGAGGAGGCTTTTTGTGGTGCCGTTTTGCTTTTAAACACAGACCATTTATGATATAAACCTTCAAGACCCGACACCGACAATTAAAAGCTAATTTTCTCTCATACAAACTACATATTTACATTTGTTTTATTAAAAAAAAATCAGATCTGGTCACTTGACTCCCAAAAATTGGATTTGGGCCACATTTGCCTGCAGTGTGAGCGTAGCCTCAGGCTCAACTCCCAAAAGTCTTGAGCACAAATCTAATATTTACTCTTGTCAGTTTAATATCTCCATCTCTCTGTTTAGGAACGACTAATTCCAAGCACAAAGCATCCACTCCTAGTTTAGATCATTCCTTTCCACTCCAGGGAGTCTTTGAATACGGCTGCAAACGTTGATTAATTTTCTCAAATATCTTTAGTTAATCCCCCAACCACAGATTATATGAACCAGGAGAATTTACCGTGGCTTGAGAAAGTATTGACTCCCCTGAACTCTTCCACATGTTGTCGTTTAAAAGCACAAATGTAAATGTAATGGAGTGAAACAACGTGCTGCATCACTGTGAAGGTTGAAGGAAAGTGATCCAAAGAACGAGCAGAAGAATTCAAAATAAGTCGTAGGCCTGGGCCGATAACAGATTTTGCTGGACGACATATTGTCCCACAAATTATTGCCAATAAACGATAGTATTGTCGATTTTTGTTACACCAAATTAACCACTAATGTAACAACATATCCAAAAAATGCAATTAACTTATATTTCTCATTAGCATTTTTTTTTACCATTGTAATTGGAATGTCAAGAACTTTTAAATATTTCAAACAAATAAAACAAACAATTAAAATAAAATGGACTCAGTCCCTGTTAGCAAAAAAAATGCACTTTAATAAATATCACAAACAAAAACAATAAAATAGGACCGTCTCTGTTTAAAAAAAAAAAACCACACCCAACCCTCCTTATCATCCAGCCTATTTGGAGGCAAAAGACGAGGAAAACAAAATACTTAGACTTAGCTTGGTTGCTATCCCCGCTCGGCATCCCCGCTTCTGCTTCCGATCACACCGCTTACGTTTCCTCTGCTGGCATACACCATGGGTAAGAGGCTTCGCTGCCTCACAGGAGTAATTACGTTGCAGGTTTACTGATAAATTATTAGAACTGACTGAGTTATTGGCTGTTTAATATCTGTATCTGTTGCTAACACTAGCCTCTGCAGCCGACAGGCGCGGCGCCAAATTATTTAGCGTCTGGTTAATTGATTTATCGATTATCGGCCCAGCCAAACGAGTTGTGTATGTGGCTCCATCCATCAGCCCATCATCTCACACAAGCATCCTCACTGCATGATGTAGCCACCACCGTGCTTCACCAACAAACTGTAAGGATCTGTCGGCAATTTAGCAAAACGATTTAGACTTAGATCTACAACGTGGACACACCCACTCTCTTGTAGTCTCAATAACATGTGCTTCAGGTGAATAAATTAAACATTTTTAATTATATTTTTTAATAAAAAGGGTATAGTGGGGGAGATATTTAACAAGTTTAATTTACTTATCCAAATAAATGTGTAAAAACAAAATATTGCTTGATTAAAACGTCACAAGATGTATCTTCAAAATAAAATCACACAATCTACTTGACACCAGATTATGTTTGTATATCTAGAGTATGCAAGTATGTCCAAAATTAAAGTTAAATAAAAGCAGCTATTTTTCCGAACTAGATTGAGTTCTTTTGGCAATTTGGGATAAAAAATTACTGCTATTATTTAATAAAAGCGTAAGGAAACCTGTGATTCCTGCCAATATTGTGGAGTTTTATTGAATTTGTGTATTTGGAGGGAGCTTTGTTTACAACATGGTGAACACTGTGGGGCTGTGTAAACGCATAAGTCTGTTTGTAGTGATGCACCGAGAAAACAAGCGACTGAAACAGAACGAACAAACACTGTCTGGATATAAGCAATGCTGTTCCAATCTACTCCCCCTCCTCGACAATATCGGCATCCCTAGCCACCGAGTGTGCATGCATTCAGCTTCAGGCGTTACGTTTTAATGCTATAATCTATGTTGTTGGACTTTTAAATACTTTTAGTCAGAATCCTTTTATTTTCTCCTACCTGTTGTTTAACTTAGTGATTTACAACTGCCAGCAAGTCTATCCCTCCATGTTAAAGCGTATCTAAATCACATGTATCCAGTGGTGTATCATATATCATGGAGAACATCATAAATAATGACTGCTTAATTTGAGCAACTCATTATTTAATTTACAGGAAGTGCTGAACATTTCAGTTCATGTTGTGGCACTGCAGTGAAAATGAAGCAGGAAACGACCACTGGCCTGATTTTATCATGAATTTACGACATTAAACGATGTGTCGATGCAATTTTTTGTCGTCAACATTATCAGTTATGTTACAAATAGTTTTTGCGTTATTGTTTATGATACACACATTAATGTTGGCACGAATCTCGAGACGTTCTATATAATCTTTTTTTTATTTATTTTTTTGCCGTCCCTGAATCTCAAACTCCGCCTATGCTGAAAGTGTTAATGTGAACGTGAAAAGCACAAACACACTGAAGTTGACAGGATGCGATTGGGAAAAACAGTTGTGGACTCGTGGTCGAAGCACATGTTCTGATAGAAAGGCCACTTCCTGTTTTTTTGCATCTGCAGTGAAGCGTTTCTCTATCATTGGCTCTGCTACCCGAGATCCAAACCCTCAACATCGTTTTTGCTCCAGCGTTTCATTCCCCTGTTATGTAACATTGACACTTAATGTACTGTTGTGATGCGCTGTGATACGTTTAAACAACAAATGTCTGTCATATGCCAACACACGCCTGGATCATTATCTCACCTACGCCTCCATAATGGCTCCGTATCTCCAGGCGAGTGTTTGTGTCTGCTCTTTAATTAAGATCCAAAGACCTGAAAAGAACTCGAACCGTCGACTAAATGACGAGCAAACAAATTACACAACAAACACACATAACTATATAACATATATAACAAGATAAATGCTTTAGTTCTTATATACAATACCATTTCAAATGTAAAATACATTTACCATTTTTTGTATTTTAAATGACACTTAAAATACACAAAATGACTGAAACGGACAAAACTAATACAAACATACTCAAAAATCTACAACAAATACACAAATGACTTTTAAAAAGCAAAAATAACAAAAAAAAAAGAAATACACAAAATGACTCAAACACACAAAAGAATACAAATGTACACAAAATTACATAAAAAATGCACAGAATTACGTCAAAAATACAGAAAACTATCCACACAATGACCCCCAAGAAATACACAACGAAAAACGCACAATGACTCATGATTTTCAATGACAAATGATTGAAAATGTTTCAAAATGAAAGGGAATGACTTCTCCACAAAGACTGAAAAGTTCTTACTTTAAACAACATTAGTGTAAATGCTAACTATGAACTGTTTGTTCTCACTGTTGTACAAAGTCAAATCAGACCATTCCCAATGATTTCCTGCCTAAAGTGAGTAAATTAAAACTTTTCTCCCACAAATGTGTTCATAAACGTCCAAAGGATGAGAACCCACAGGTCACAGTAGTCTTCGTGGTGTTTTAAACTTTTAGGGTTAAATTAGAACCTGTACAGTGGCTCCATTGCTCACGGTGCATATTTAGGATTCCCGTCTTAATTAGAACGACTGCAGGAGCCATGGGGCCGATTTCAAGGCAATTTCAGGGAAAATCCAGCAGCAACCTGCAGTCATGTGGTCCAATATGCAAGCCAGATGTTTGGATTGTCCCTGTTAATCTCTTTGTGGGTTCAGTTCACCGCATCGGCTTTGGTTAGACTGAGAGAGCGAGAGACGGGGAGACTTCCCCTGAACACGCCATGATAAAGAAAAACAAGAGCTGCTTCCTGTCTGCGTCCTGATAGCAGGTGTTTCACAACATGTAGTAACTCCATGCTCTTCACTAAAAACTCTAAGATTTCATTCCTACATCAAATGGATCAAAGTTTGAGGCGTTTAGCTCACAGTCTTTCGCAAAGTGTCTTAGCTGATGGGTTAAATGAATATGCCTGTACAGATGTGATGATGGATGCCTCGTGGGGCCTCATGATGGTGATGTTGATGGATGCTTAAAGCCAGCAAAGAACGAAACAGCTGAATTTGGGTTCAGTGTGGGTGGGCTTCGCTTTGCCTGAGAAGTAGAATGTACCTAACCTGTAGGTCTTCTCATCGTCAGCTCAACTTCATTCCCAAGAACAACCTATGCAGAACATCTTCCTAGTCATGTGACTGCCATTACACAGATCTCTAATGGCATTTTCCTCCTTGGAATCACTAGAATGTGAAGCCTCACAAGCAGCAGATAGTCCAGTTACATGCTGCTTCCCCGAGGAATAAAACTGTTGAATGTTGATGTTATAACGTGAAATTATATTTGGTAGAATTTAAATGAGTCGGCAGGTTCTCCCTAAACTTGCACTGGGATGGGATCCCAGATACAATTTGAGCCCATTTTTGCTTATTTTTTACCCTTTTTTCTACAACTACACCAAACATCCCATATTTTAACCTGTTTTCATCACCTTCTCTTGCCATATTTTTACTCTTTTTAATGCATTTTTGCTACATCACTCCCATTTCTACCACTTCATCAAATTTCAATGCCTTTTCTGCAAATTTTTCGACTTTCAAGACATGTTCAGCACTTATAAAACTTTTCCACCTAATGTCACATATGTTAACCCATTATTGTCACTTTTAACCTTGTTTCACCATACATCATGTTTACTTTTGCCAATTTAATCAATATTCAGTTTGTCATGCCCATTATTTGCCAGTTTAACCTAATTGTTTCTACTTTTACATTACCCCAACTCCCCATTTCTGCCACTTTCATGCCAATATTGACACTTTGAACCCTTTATACTACTTTTTACGTCTGTTTATTACCACTTTTTTTTTTAAAATCACATTTCTCAACCGTTTCTACCATTTTTTGGTCACTTGTAACCCATTTTATTTCTGATTAAAACCAGGATTTCCATCTTTAAGATGACTATAACAATAATATAAACGTTCCTGATAACAGTGGATATTATTCAGATGAATAAATAAATGTGGTTATCACAGATTCATAGAACAATGGACCATCATTTTACTGACTTTATGGATGGACCCCCAAAAATCTGTCCCCTTTATTCCCCCTTATAGATGGTCCTGTCTCCACATGACTGTTCTTCAATGTTCATGTCTGTGTTCCATCAGCTACAGTGGGGGTCCCCGCTCTCTGGAACCTTTATTTTGGTGGTTGTGGGCTGAAAAAGTTGAGAACCACTGGTCTAGATCACATGTTTAAAACCCAAATCTGGTCCTTTGAATCGTCCTATGTGGCCCACGACACGATTTCAGCTCAGACTAAAGTATTCTAGAGTGGTTTAGAACAGATAGTTTGGGTCAGTGTGAACACAACAAAGACTAAAGCGGATTACGTAGGAAACTTCTCGTTTGTTCTGGTTGGAGTGTTTCCAATCCAAGTCTAGAGCGATTCAAATGCTCTAAGCCTGGAACAAACACAGGAAGTGTCGAGATGACGTGGAGCGCACTGCATTGTGGGTGGGCAGGTGAACCAGTGACGTCTCGAAACTAAACACTTTTTCCCCCAGGTAAAGAGAACCTGTCCTGGATTTTCACTCAGTTTAGAACTCATACGTTGTATGTGTTCTTGAAACATTGAGTCCTTTTTTCATTTTCTATAATCAAGAAAAAACTTAATCAAAACATTTTCAGATTGACTAAATTAGTTACATAATCACAATGTCACAGTGAAGACAAAGACTGATAACAGAAGTTATTTTAAAAGGTGAAGGTCAGTTAAAATGTTCACAAAACAAAGCTTGTTGTGTCTGGATCCTGAAGACAGAACGTAGAGCAGATAATCAATCTGTGAGACACTGTCCCAAAACAAGGGTTCAAATCTCAGAATAACTAGGAATAAACCATATATATATTATCTTCTTTTAAGTATCTACAGCATAATAAAATGTATTCAAACAATCCTGTACACCACATTCCGAAACACAGGTAAAATAAAGACAATGACACATACTTTAGAATAATTAACCCCATAATGATTGTATAAGCTAACCTAGAAATGAATAGTTAGATAACAACCTGCATGGAAAATCAGTGTTTTACATGTTTAGAACTGCCACTGAAAATAAAACAATATAGAAAACAATGAGAACATTAGAATTAGTAGAGAAAACTATACTTTATGGTAACACCTATTAGATTTGCTCTAATCAATAGAAAAAACTACCTAAGATTTTACAATCCAAATCTTTCTTACAAATTATATCTATAAGAGTTGTCCTTCTAATCTAGTATTTTTTTAGCTGATGTTTTGTACTCTGCAGTTATACTGATGCATAATGCCCTTGAACAAAGCGTTATTGCTGACGTTAAGATGATTTCTGTAATTCAAATGACTGAAGACCCCAGATGGGGTCTCTGAATGTATACCAATGAAAAGTATCAATCATATTTTTGACTTGGCAAACAAACTTGAGGGTGTTTACAGCGTCAAATGTGATATTTATTTATATCGTGTGATCTAAAGACCACTGTGGCTGAGATAGTTGCGTTCCAATACCACGCTTAGAACACAGTGCACGCCATCTGGTGGCAGAAGAAAGAAGACAATGCAGAGAGCAGTGAAAGAACTGTTTGTGACGAAAGGCTGAAAGTTATGCCTTTAGCCATGTGGGAGGATTGAGAGATAACAACTGGAACGAGAGTTCTGGTGTATGTACTGAGATTATATACGTGCACTACTGGAAAATGAAAAATATATATATTTTTTTGTTTATTTTGTTTTTCAAAGGGAACGGACGGAGGTAAACTTAGTACGTGACACCGGGCACTTCTGCTGGGAATCTTCACGCTTGTAAGATAGCCAATAGAAAGCCGCAGCTGCCTCAATGAGAAGTATTCCGTTTCCTGTTTTTGATAAATAAATAATTGGTTTTCTAAAACGCTGTGACTGTTAAATTGTTCACATCCCAGGCTGTACACTGCCCTCAACAATAACAGAACCTACGACAAAAACCTGAAGCACACTGAGGCTAAATATCTCTGATTTTCCACCTCTGAAAGTTCTGAAAACATTTGAAGTGACCAAGTAGCACATGTGTCAAACTCAAGGCCCGGGGGCCAAATCCGGCCCTTTAGAGCATTTAATTTGGCCCACAGACCAAAGTAAAAATGACAGAAAAACACAATTATGTAAATTACAAAATAATTATATATCAGCCCATCAACATACACATAGATACAATTTTTCACGCTTTTATCACATGATGATTTTTTAATCTGAAATTCATGAAAAAACCTAAAAAAAATTCACAATCCTGCCAACTTCCTCAGATTGCTCTACTAAATGTAATAACACGTTTGCTTGATATTATGAACAATTAAGTGAATATACTTTATATGTAATTTATACCTGGAAGCAGGGCCGGCCTTCCCGACAGGCAACACAGGCGGCGAATGACCTAAAGCCGACCCTGTTGTTGAAATGTTCCAGTAATTTTGCCTTGGGCACCAAAGAGTTTAGGAAGTGATCAAACTGGTCTGTATTTGGCTCCTGAACTAAAATGACTTTGGCACCCTGAAGTAGAATATCAGCATCTTCTCATTAGATCCATGAAAACTCACGTAGACCCTCCACTGTGCTACTGACTAAACTTCCTGTTAACTTCAAAACAAGAGCCCTAGTTACAAAAAGGTTAAAAACCTAATGGAAGACAAGAAGAGATTCTTTTATTTTGAAAAGGGGACGTTTGATTAGCTTGTCCCACATTTACATTCCGCTCACAATGCATCATGGGACAGTTGAGTATGACCAGTGTGCCCACCGTGCGTACTAGTCCCCATATAGTATACATCCAGGTATTTGTCACGTACTCAATCTTTTCATATTATCTACTGTGAACGCACTACATACTCATCATGACGTCAGACTTAGTATGAGTAGTACGCTAGTATGACATTTACAACAATCTGTTTGCTCGTTCTTCTCTTTTTGTTCGTCTGCACAGAGAAGTCTCTACTCTCATAACCCCGCCCCCAAGCGACGAGCACATGCAACTGCATCAGAGGCTGTTTGGAGCGGATCAACAACACAAAGCGAACTGGATCGAGGTGATAAAATGATCAACTCCAGATGTTTGTGATGGAATGCAACCATCACTTTACCTCCATGTGTCATGATTTAGTGCACTCCTGTTTTTTCTTTGATCTTTCCTGTGCAGAGGGTGGTATGAACGCGGGCCCTGAACTACAATCAGGAACTAAACCATGAGCTAAGAAGTTACCAGGTGGACTCTCTGAACTCCACAGGGTACACATGCAGCCGACCTCTTGTTATCGTGTTTTAGCTTGTGTTAAAAGTCAGTGAGTCGTATCAGAGCTCCAGGAGAGGAAACACAGGCTGGGAGGAGGAGGAGGAGGAGGAGGAGGAGGAGCTGTGGAGGTGTTCAGCCTCCTGTCTTCATCCTCCTCCTCCTCCTCTCCCTTCTCTCCATCATAACCATAAAACTCATCAAGTGCAGGACGACCCGGCTCTTCTTCTTCTTCTCTGGAGAGGATTTTTTTTTTATACGTGTGGAACCTTCTCAGTGGGATCCAGCAGCAGGATGGACTGGTCTTCTTACCTTTGGATCCTGGTCTCCACGCTGATGTTTCTGCACCAGTGTCATGGTAAGAACACGCTCTCAGTCCAGACCAGTCCACTAGATTATCATATTATCAGTGACGCCACGAAGAAGCATTTATTAAGTCAGTGGTGTTCAACATGTGGTTCTTAATCCCCCAGAAAACCTTAAAGGTCCAGTATTATACTATTTTTCACCCATCTTCAATTGTTCTAAGAACCCCAACAATATAGTATTTGAGCTTTATTTTCCCAAACTCTCCTGTTTTCTGGAGTTTTAGCCTCTGAAAAGTCACTTTCGTAGCGCTCCTAAAAGCAGGCTGTTTTTTTAGCCTCCATGCATATGCATGAGTGGGCGTGAACACATCAGAACATTCCATAAAAACGATATGAGGCTGTATAACGGCTGCTAAAAGTGGAACTGATTTTAACTGCTCGATTTGTGCTGCAGGGAAGTAAACGCAACTATCAGCTGAGTCAGCTGTTTCAAACACTCACATGAGTTGCTACACCGCTTCTTCTCCTCCACGCCTCTTATGACCACAGGAATAGTCCATTTAAGATGTTAGTCCATTGTTTTGTCCTAGCGCTGCGTCGCATTAGGTCACAAACATCCCATAGTTGATTCAAGGTGGTATAAACGGCTACTAAAAATGAAACTGATTGTGAGCGCTCTGGTTTATCTTTATACTGGATTATACTGAAAATAAAGATATTAACTGTAATATCAACCTTCCTTTGCTATGTTTGTTTGACCTGTGCGGTAGTTTGAGAGGGAGGAGCTCACATTCTTATAGGGTAGGAGGAGCCAGGATTGTCAGGAGGAGGAGTTTCTGTATTGTGACGTCAATAATCCAACTGTCCCATTTGGAGCTGGATTTTTACAAAATGTGGAAAAACAAGGGAGGAAACAGAACTTTTTCAACTTTGTCCCTCTGAATGAGGCTAAAGGGATGTTTATCACTGTAGCAAAACCATTAGAAAGTGATAGGTGGCATATTACTGAGTAAAACTTCCTGACCACTGAATGTATAGGTGACAATATTATCTGCTACATCCAGCAAATGTTTTTGGCCATGGGCCCATGTATATGGTCAGATTTACATGTGTGATACGTTGAAGCAGTTGTTTTTTAGTTGTAAACCTCACAGGTAGAGCTCCATTTATCTGTTTGATATGTTTGTTACCAGAGATGGTTCAGGGACTGCTCTGCTGTAAATAGGCTTAAAATAGGTACCACAGGTTGACCGGGCTGGCAATATTTATTAATATATAGTGTATATAACTATGTAGTCTCATAAAAAAAATCACACATGATATGACAGCTAAGGACATGTTTCTTAACACTATTTTTTTTATTTTAGGTATTTAAGACATATTAAAAGGAGGAAACTATGTAACCCCCTTTTACCTATTTCCTTTGACCATTTTGCAACTTACTTTTTCCTATTGTTTTATTTGTTACCCCTTTTCAAATTTTTTTTCCAGACTTTAGCTACCTTTTGCAAATAAATATCCCTTTTTCTTTTTTTTTTTGTACTTTTTGGAATCTTTTTTTTTTTTTTTATTTCATCCAATTTTTGTCCTTTCTTAAATTCTTTGGGCCACTTTTCATCCAAATAAGCTAACTTTTGCACAATAAATATCACCCTCTACATTTTGCCAATTTTTGTTCCATATTTTTGTCCTTTTTTCCTGTTTATGAATTTAAGCTACCTTTTGCCTTCACCTGGTTCCTCTGTATTTGCCCATTTGTTGGCCAGTCTCGACTGCTTTTGGCTCTTTTTAGTCACTTTTTACTCTTTTCTTGCCATTTTTGGACCTTTTTTGGCCACCTGTTACCATGTCTGCCTCCACTTGCTCGTAAGAAAGAGACATAGTGGACCGGACCACTTCAGGTTGATGGCCCACCATGACATTGCCCAGTATGTCAGATGGCCAGTCCACCCCTGGTCATTCCTGATCGGAGTTCTATCTCACAGAACCCAGCAGGTTCTACTCTTTTAAATGACGCCTCATCAAAAGTCTCTCCTCAGCCAATCGTATCTAAGGGCTTACACTTTTTGGAAGAAGATGACCAAGAGTCATTTGTTAATCCTATTGTTTCAATGTGTTGACTAACTTTGGTCTAAATTAGTTTTAAATCCATAACTTTGAAATAATTGAAGGAAAATATTTCCAGGTCCATTTTGACGACAAACGTAGAAAACTCAGTGTGCTTCCTTCACAGCTATGGAGATATGAGGCTTTTGCATGTTCTCCAAAGGGTTTGAAGAAGGTTTTTAGAGGCGGACTCTAATGCAAGGGTGTCAAATTCCTTTTAGTTCAGGGTCCAAATATGGAACAGTTTGATATCAAGTGGGCCACAGATTTTATGCAAGAAAATGAGTAATTTTAACATTATTGTGCCTTAGTTTGCACTTTTAATTATACATAAAATACAAAATATCTAAGAAACCTACAATAGCCCAGCAATAACTGACAGATATCAGTCCCAACAAAATCTTCACTATGAATTTCATAGATTTCGTGACTAATTTTTAATTAATAAAGGACAATATTATGCCATAATTTGAGGAAAATTGCAGGATTTTGTAAGAAATGAGTTTTTTCAACTGTTTAACATTAGAAATGAGTGCATTCATGTCGATATAAGCACTGGGAAAACTGTGAGCCCCTGCAAATATTGTTGAGTTTCATTTACACAGTGATTCATGTTTTCTCTGTCATTTTTACTTTCTCCTGCGGGCTGAATTGGATCCTCCAAAGGGCCGGATTTGGCTCCAGGACCATAAGTTTGACACGTGCACTTAGGGGTTAACAACACAGTACAATTAAAAACCTTAATCTGTGGTTTGGAAGTGAATAACCCAGCTGGAAGTTTGCATTTGTCTGTTTTTATTCCGACTGACAACGAAGACTGGTTTCCATGGAAACGCGATTCTTCCATCGGTTAAAACGATGTTGTGGATTACGTGGTGACCTTTAGAGCTGGTGATGATCAGAGACCAGAGCGTGGACTTTACAGCTGCTGTGCATGTCTGTGTGTTCAATATGGACAACTATAGAGAATACAGGGATGAGCAAAAATACACAAAACCACTCCAAAAACACACAAAAGGACAATAGTAACACACAATAGAATAGAAAAGACTGTAAAATAAAAAACCCACACAACTTTAAAAATATTGTGTATTTTCAAAGTTGTGTTGTGTGGGTTTTTTATTTTTTGAGTTTTTGACTCCAAAAATAGACAAAAGACAAGAAAACATAACACGACTCCAAAAATACACAAAACGACTCTAAACGTACAATTAATGACTTCAGAAATCACACAAACTAACTGAAAAACCCTCAAAATTACTCCAAAACCAAAAAGGACAACAGAAACCATAACTGAGGAAAAACTGTAAATAATACACATGCAAAACAACCTGACTTCAGAAATACACTAAATTACTCTAAACATACACTTAATGAATTAAGAAATCACACAAATTAACTCAAAAACACACAAAATGACTGAAAGACAGCTCCACAAATACACAAATGAAGGGAAAACACACAACTACAACTCTAAAACACACACACACAACCTGAAACAAGACGAATGAACAGAATAAGAACCAAAGCAGGCTTTCCTGTGTTAAAGTTCAGATCATTGATCATTATTTTAATATTTTACATGGATCAGATCAATCACACTGTTGTGGCCCTGCTGTGAGTAAAGTGCATCTGTGGCCATAGGTCAGCTCTTAATGATCACAATGATGAAAGCTCAGACAAATCTATCAATCAATCATAAAAATTGTAAAGCAAAGGAATGCCGCTCCGCTCGTCTCTGCACGACAGGAGTTTGATGTGTTTTTCCTCCTGCAGTGTTACCACAGACTCCACCTCTAGAAACAACCAAAGAACAGCTGCTAACACTGTATAAATACTGTTTCTGTGCTGAGGAAAGTTTTACTTCTCACAATGTAAAAATGGCCTCATTTCTTTCTTTATGATGTGACTGCAAGTCATAGAAGTTACAACAAAGTGAGAAAAGACATGTGGCTGCGTTGCCAGGTTGGGTTTAGTGTGTCTGAAGTAGGATGTTTGGGCTGTGTTTTAACAGATTAATGGCACTTTCAGTGCAGCTGTATATGCTGTGTCTGGCAACGCACTTTTGAGTGTGTGTGTGGTTGGAGCTGGTTGAGTTTCACTGGGTTATAGGACATACAGTAGGTTGCAGACTCTTGGGTTCGGGACCCCCTGGTCTGGGACTCCCAAGGAACCACTGACCTCAAATGATTCGGTTCGACTCCCCAGCAATCAGCTAATCTAACGATCCGTGTTATCGAGGGAATCAAACCATCTGGTTAAACCATCAGTGGCACACAAGTTTCCCTTCTATTTTAAAATGGGTGTATAAGAAATCTAAAATAGCCACTTATCAACCACTTACTAAATACAGTTATGTGATTAAAATCTGGTAGGTTGACATTTATTAACAAACAGCTGATCAATATGTGTCACTCATTAATCATCTATCTGAGCTTTACATGTTGTTCTGAGAAGTAAAAGCAGCGACTCCTAAAACTAGTATTTTGATACATAAGCTATTATTTATATATATATATATATAGCAGTGGGGCAAAAAAGTATTTAGTCAGCCACCAATTGTGCAAGTTCTCCCACTTAAAATGATGACAGGTCTGTAATTTTCATCATAGGTTCACTTCAACTGTGAGAGACAGAATGTGAAAAAAAAAATCCAGGAATTCACATTGTAGGATTTTTAAAGAATTTATGGCGGGAAAGAGGGGTAAAATACGGGAGTTTCCAGAACAAAAGGGATACTTGACAGGTATGGTCAGTGGTTCTCAACCTTTTCAGCCCCCGACCCCCAAAATAAAGGTTCCAGAGAGCGGAAACCCTCCAAAATAAAGGTCCCAGAGAGCAGGGACCCCCACTGTAGCTGAAGGTGGTTGAACACAGACATGAACATTGAAGAACAGTCATGTGGAGACAGGACCATCTATAAGGAGGAATAAAGGAGAGAGATTTTTGGGGTCCATCCATAAAGTCAGTAAAATGATGGTTCATTGTTCTATGAATCTGTGATAACCACATTTATTTATTCATCTGAATAATATCCAGTGTTATCCAGGAACGTTTATTATTATTATAGTCATCTTAAAGATGGAAATCCTGGTTTTAATCAGAAATAAAATGGTTTAAAAGTGACCAAAAATGGTGGAAAAGGAGGTGAAATGGGATTTTAAAAACCACAGAAATTTGTTAAAAGTTGCTATATAGACAGAAAAAAAGAGAGAGGGGGTCAATATTGGCTTAAAAGTGGCAGAATCGGGGCGAGAGGAGGGGTAATGCAATTTAAAAAGTAGGAACAATTAGTTTTTACTGACAAAAATTGGTCATGACGAATTGTAATCGGTTGAGTCGGCAATAATAAGCATGAAATTGGTGAAAAGGGGTTAAAAGTAACAATGGCTCAACAGAAAGGTTAATAAGTGCTGAAATTGTGGAAAAATGTGCAGAAAAGGCAACAAAATTTGATGAAGAAGTGTCAGAAATGGGAGTAATGTTAAAAAATGCATTAAAATGAGCAAAAATATGGCAAGAAAAAGTGATGAAAATAGGTTCAAATATGGCAATTTTGTTGTATTTGCAGAAAAAGGGTAAAAATAAGCAAAAAGGGGCTCAAATTGTTCCAAAAATGTTTTTAGTTTCTTGAAGGCATCTGACGACCCCCCAGTGTCTCATGAAATGGTCCCAAGGTTGAGAACCCTTGGGTTAGAGGACTTGAATCAATTGAGTGACTGAAATGAACACACACCCATTACATCAATCTAATTCACCATGATTTACTGCGTGCACTTCTTTAGAACGATTAGCACTGATGCTAACTGAGCTAACAACAGTAGCTCCTAAACTAAAGAAGATGAGTCAGCACACGTTTGTACGTTTATAGATGAAAAAGAACGCGTGAAATCAGTGTTTCCCTCTGTGTCATGTTTAGGGATCGGAAGTTAACCCTGAAGATCTCCCGTTAGTCTAGCATCGATCCCAGCTGTGAACTCGCCAGAGCAGGAGCACGATTTATGACCCACAGCTGAACGTTCAGGGAACCACGTGGGACGGACTCTTAAATCAGAAGCCATCTCCTCCAGGACACAGAGGATTTTAAGATCTTTGAAAGAGTTGTAATAAAGGAACACATTCCCTGCCACAGAATAAATCCATTAATAGGTCAGGGAAATAAATTATCAAAACCTGTATAATGTTATTTTGTTGATGAGTCATGAAAAAGTCCAGGACTTTGGAGCGTTTAAAGAAGCCGTGGATGAATTTAAAAATGAATGAATTTATACAATCGCTCGAAAGCTGAATAGAAAACATTTATTACTAAAATGATTAAGAAACGTCTGCAGTCATTTGGCTCAAACACGCAAAATATCCCTTTATATGTGGGCGTCGCCATTTTGGAGATTTTAACCAATTAACAAACATTTATTAGCTTTTAAAAAGAAAAAAATCATAGAACAATAACATAAAATAAGATAAATTAATGTCACTAATTTAAATTGAATTTAAAAAACTAAAAAACACCCATCATAAAAATAACATAAAACAAATGTAATTAATTAATTAATTAAATGAATCAAAACTTCCATCATAAAAAAAAAAATTAATAAATTTTTGGTGTCGCCTTTGGAGATTTTAGCCATTCAGCAAATATTTCTTGTTAGCTTTAAAGGGGAAATATATATTATGCAAATTTTCACCCATCTCCATTTGTTCTGAGAACCCCAAAAACATAGTATTTGTAGTTAATTTTCCCAAACTCAGCTGTTTTCTAGAGTTTTAGCCTCTGAAAAGTCACTTTCTGATCAGTTCTGAAATCGGTTTGTTTTGCCTAAATCTAAGATTGTCTGGCGGTGTGAAATTATTAGAACTGACTGAGTTATCTGCTGATATATACAGTATATGCTAACGTTAGCCTCTGCAGCCACAGTCGACCTCCAAACTTCTATAATTTTTAAGGTGTTACACTGTGTATGGTTTGGTGAAATCCAGGTATTGATGATATCAGGATACATAATAGATGGAAGACTCTCTGGGTCGTCATTGATCTCGACTCGTATGGATCTGCACCACCAATAAACCGTATTTTTCCCAAATATCGTGTTTTTTCCTACAGACCAAGTCCTTCCCTTTACGCCTTTGCATCTATCATGTATTTTGAGGAGCTTTTCTGTGATTTATCCATCACACAGTACATCTCTGTGAGCCTCCAACATGTAGTGTCAACATCTGCTTCCCTCCAACATGGCCGCACATCTGGGTTACTGCCCAGAAAGTGACGTTGATGAAAACCCTCTATAGTACATTTAAGATGATAATCATTTGTTTTCTCCTACTGCTGCGTCAGATTGTCACAAACACGTCAGATCAGTGATACGAGGCAATATAGCAGGTTCTGCAAAGAGCAAAGTACACCTACGCATGAACAAATAGTGCTGACACTACAGTGTACGTTCACTGTGGAGGCGTGGCACCAGCAGCAGGAAAGTTCTTTAGTTTTACCGGTAGCCATCACTCCTTCGCTAGCAATAAAAACAATGGTGGACTTTCTCAAGTTTTCATCAAGTTGGGGGTGGAGTCCATGGGTGGAGTTACCAGCAAAGGGGAGGGTATTTTCTTTCCCTAAGGTTTTGTGATGTCACAAACCCTGAAAATTCGAAACGGAGCAATTTTCTCTGTGTTGTGAGACTTACACAGACAAACAACCACTGAGTGGATTTATTTCACATTTTCTGTGCTGATGGACACTCAAGTACCTCAAGGAGTGGTGGCCTCGTGGTTAAGAACGCTGGGCTTGTAAGCGGAGGGTTGCCAGTTCAAGCCTCACCTGGGCTATCACTGTGGGATGTTGAGCAAGTCCCTTAACCCCAAACTGCGCCGCAAAATGGCTGCCCACTGCTCCTCAGGGATGGGTTAAATGCAAAGGACAAATTCCATTAATCTAATAACATTACATGGCCAATTAAAGGCGAAAGCCCCGATTTAATCTTTAGTCTTTAATATGTAATAAAAAAAAATAATATGTCCCCTTTAAACAGTGGAGTGGCAGTCACCCCCAGTGGTATCTGTCATTGTGTCCTTGGGCAAGGCACTTCACCCACATTGCCGAGTATGAATGTAGTGTGTGAGTGAGTGTTAGTTGTGGTCGGAGGGGCCGATGGCACCTCACTTCTTTCAGACTGCCCCAGGGCAGCTGTGGCTACAATAGTAGCTTGCCACCACTAAGTGTGGAGTGAAAGAATAATCCCTTAATTATGTAAAGCGACTCTGAGTGTCCAAAAAAGTGCTATATGAAATTGATGTATTATTATAGATTAAATCAAATTTTTAAAAAAACATTCATCAAAAAAATTAACATAAAATCAATTAATTGATCAGTTAAATCAAATAAAAACCCAACATATCCATCATTAAAAAAAATTACATAGAAAATAAAAAATAAATCAACCATCCATCTTCCTGATTTCGTCTACTGTTCTTCTTGTTTTCCCTCAGGACGTTGACTTTCTCACACAGAGCCATCTGTGTAGTGTTTGTCCTGCTTACAATCCACACTGTGAAAGAGTGAATTTCAACAAACACCTCCAACATTTTATTTTATACACTCACTACATGCTTGCTTTTGTAAAACCTATGGTTTAATTAACTTTTGCACGTGTGCCTTTTTAATCTGAGTTAATGACCTGCAACAGGTGAACAAACACATGCATGTGTTTACATTTCACGCTCTTTATTTGGGATCAAACAGTCTGACCCATAGTGGACAAATGAGGAATATCAGGTACTTTTTAAAAAATAATTACATTTTTTGTTTATTTTTAAAATTGCCCCTCTCCTTGTTTTTAATCCCCCGCCTGGCAGTCGTACTGGCTCATAATTCCCTCCACCTTGACCGAGTGCTGGTTCCAGTTGAAGGAGAACATCCCTGTGTTTTTGTTTCCCCTCCATTCATGCTCTTTGCTTTGGTTGTGCACAGTTTCTTAATTAGATAAAGCTTCTATATTATTAACCACCCTGGCAGAAATCATACCAAGTTCATTCCTTCAATGTTCTTACAGAAAGGTTGATAGAAGTGGACTCAGATTGGCCCAAAGCATCGACAAAGTTACCAATGAAACATAACTTAACTTTATATATTCGCTTCTCATACCTGATCTGCTTTAAGAGCCAATCCTGTGCAGTCAACACCAAACAATGGTCCATTGTTCTCTGAATCTGTGATAACCACATTTATTTATTGATCTGAATAATATCCACTGTTATCCAGGAATGTTTATTATTATTTGCCCAATAGTATTTAGTCATCCTAAAGATGTAAATCCTTGTTTTAATTAGAAATAAAATGGGTTAAAAGTGGGAAAAAATGGTGGAAAAAGTGGTTAAATGGGATTTTAAAAGCCACAGAAATTGGTTCAAAGTTGCCAAAAACAGACAGAAAAAGTGGTAAAAAGGGTTCAAAGTGTCAATATTGGCTTAGAAATAGGAACAATTAGTTTAAATAGTGGGCACAACAAATCATGACTGTGATTAAATTGGCTGAAATAAGCATGAAATATAGTAAAAATAGGTTAAAAGTGACAATAATGGGTGAACATAGGCAACATGTGGTGAAAAGGGTTTATAAGTGCTGAAAATGTCTGGAGAGTGGAAAAAATGTGCATTGAAATTTGATGGAGAATAATGCAGCAAAAATGCATTAAAAGGAGCAAAAATATGGCAAGAAAAAGTGATAAAAATAGGTTAAGAAATAGCAAGTTTTGTGTAGTTCCAGAAAGAGTAAAAATGTTTGTCTTTGCTTAATAATAAAGTCCTTCAGTATATCTTTCAAACAAATATTATCTCATGAGAATGAACGGTCGACTGAGGAATAAAATATGTTGGGTGTTGTCGATAGCCCGCGGGACTTTATAACGGTAGGGGATCTAAAACTGTCGTAACTTCACACAAGAATTCCCCCTCTACCTTGTCACCGAAGCTGGCTTCCTATCCTCTATTAAATGTTATATTAATAAAGAAAAGGACTATATGTACCTCCTCTTATAGGAAGTCCAAGAGTCGTCTCGCTATTTTGTGGGATTGATATTAAGACCCACCGAGTGTAGGTCAAGGCTGGAAACAACTCTTTTTTACAACAGCATGAGTTAGCCCCCCCTGACTCCCCTGATAAAGAGGGGGCCAAAGCGGATTCACTTACCAGAGGTCTAGAAGTGTGTCTTTCAAACCCGGGAGCTGTCTCAGATATGGGTGTTTGCAGGCGGTTGATTTAATCAAAGAGGCTTCTTAATAGTTAATGAATTTTATTAAAGGTTTACAAAAATCAAGTAAAAGTCAATCAAAAAGTTTCAAAGTATCAAAGTCCTAAACTATTCAGCCGAAAGAGAAAGACGGGGGCCTCATGAACAACTGAATGTCCGTCTAAAGGAGGCCCACGAATACAGTAATCAGTGATATATTTATAGCCCAAAGCATGGCGTGATAACGTGTCATAATACATGCCCTAATCACCTTAGCGAATAGGAAAAGAGAACACAAGTTCATACTGATGTCAAGGCCTTACTGGCGTAGCAGTAGCAGGTGCTCTAACTCACCCAGCTGTCATACGAAAGTACAAAAGGTTATACAGATGTCATGGCAATACAAAAGTACAAAAGTTCACTCAGATGTCATGGTCCAACTGGAGTACAAAAAGTTACTTAAAGGTGGTTTCCATCTGTTTGTGTGGTTAATACTTAATGCATCCTGTTTAACCGACACCTCGAGGTGTTAGTTCTTCTTTCGAAAAACAGACGTCTTCTAAGAAAAAAGAAGTATCACTACCGGATGGTCATGTTTAGGTCACATTGAGGTCACATTTTTCCTAGCATTTCTCTATAACAATAGCAGTTTAATAGCTGTATTGGTTAAATAAGCATTTCTTTGCAGGGTAATGAATGAATGATTAATACACAATCATACAACATCCTCCTTATTAATCATCATGAATCTATGTGGATAGCATCAGCCAGAGTTGCCGTCCGCCAGAGGTTTCCAGAGTAGCCGCCCCGGCTAGGGTGTCAACTCCTTTCGGAGTTTCATCTCAGCGCCTGCTGGCAACCGAGGCCCCTTGTGGCGGGGTACGGCCCCCTTTTACAACCGACATCACGACCCCTCTAACGTCTGCCAGAGCCTCGCTGAGAAGAGAGAACGCTCTCTCCAGCTTTCCCAAACTGTCATCAGCCGGGGCAGGTGTCACTGTGTCCATGCTCTCATCGGGGGCCTCCTCCCCCCTTCCTCCCACGAATGTCTCTGCACTTTCCATCAATGCCTCCACCATATCATCATCCAGCACTTCCTCCAATGGAGGAAAGTTGTCAGCTTCCTCTTTGGCAGACTCGATTTTCACCACTGTGGGGAAGGGGGGTATTCCGGCTACCCTCTCGGCAAAGAAGATTTCTCCTGTGTTATCATCTCTCTCCTGCTTCATTTCCACACCCGCAGGGGATTGAGAGACGGCACGAGGAGGTGACACAGTCAGGGCCTCGGACGAGGCCACTTTCACCCTTTTCCACTCCGGACCCATATCATCTCCATCCTCTCCACGCCTCTTGGTGGTGGAGGATCCACTTCCAACTCCTTCATCTCCTGAGGAAGAATCACTCCCCCAGCATGACAGACATACATTTTCTTGCCTCTATCCACCACACTGTCTGGTTCATCATCATTTAACCATTTTTTTTTTTTTTTCCAAAAAATCCTGCATCATTATTTTTTCCAAAATAGTCTCCTGTAACCTTATCGATTTACATTGCGTCCCATTCCCGTATGTGAAATTTCTAGTCCAATTTTTTGTTACGTCTTTCCATTTCTGGAAAATGTTGACATACCATTTTACGGCGTCTACGCTACATTTTTTGTCCTTTATAATCTCTAATACCATGTTTCCATCTAATTTTCTTTGAAATCTTCTTATCTTTTTGTATCGTAAACCCCGGGGTCATCAATGGCATAGTTTTAATATCATGAACCAGAGCCTCTTTCCCAACGGTTCAAATTTAAATTTGCAAAAAAAAACCTCTTTATCAACTGTGGAAGGACATTTCACAATGTTATATTCTTCCTCTGTGATCTCATCATGAGATGGGACATTCCACACTGAGTATTCGTCTAATTTCTGTTTGTTTTATACACTCCAAACTTCTCTTCAGTTATTTCCCATTTTTTCTTTAATATCTGAATATAGGATTGATACCTGCATTCTATTGAAGTATCCCTTCTTTCTCACCAATACAGCTTCCTCTCGCAGCGAATCCTTCTGCAGCAGTATCGTCATAAATCTTCTCATAATCCTCCCTTGTGCATATTTCCATGTCACCCTTTACTGCCTCACAGACTCATAGACTCTCATATGCTACCCTTGAGAGCCTTTCCATAGTCTTCATCAGTTCTTCCTCACAGCATGGCCCCTGATAAGCTTCAAATGCTATCTCGCATCCTCTCAGTTCCATCATATCCATTCTCTTAACACGCTTCTTACTTCCCTAATTTTATTATGTTACTAATTGTAGTATTTAATGTAGTCACCAGAAAAGTTGTTGCTATTACATATTTATTAGGTGATTCGGGTGAATTTTTATCTTGTGGCCTTGTCACGTTTCACTCAGGCCCCTTTTTACCATTTCTATCTTTATCAGTCTTATCCTTTTACACACCTTTTCTCCCTTATCCACAAAACTCTCCATTAAAGCTGTATTATTTCTTAGCAACAATTTTTCCCACATTAACTCTCTCAAGCATCTATCGGGCCGTCTTAATCTCGGGTGTCGAACATATTTACTGCAATCAAGCTGTCTAGTCTCTTTCCCCTCATCTTGGCTTTCTTTCAACCTGTCAGTTGGATTTTCAGGGAGAAAGAATTCCCTATCACATTCTCCAACCAAACCTCGTGTGAGAGCTAAGAATTGGACTCCCTTCCTTATATACTTTCCTTGGTCAAAAACCTTCTTTCCCCCAGAACTAAAAGGAATGGGTACTTCTATTTCTGCCATAGGTGTATATACATTGCATGATTTGCACTTAACAATTTCTTTTTTTTTTTTTTTTTTTTAACCACCCGCTTGATGGAACCCGTCTTCTCTATTTCCACCCAGGTTTTAATTCCAATTGTTATCAGTAAGCTGAGAAGTGCCAGGTTGAGGAAGATTATAATGGCCTTACTTGCCATCCCCATTTTAAATTTTTTCTTCCCATTTTTTCTTCCATTCCTTCCTTTTCCTATTTTTCTCAGCTATTTTGTAAGGAGAGAGCCTTCCTCCTCGGATATCCTTGACATAATCTCTTTCCCATAACATATTTCTAGCCTCTCTATCATAATGCCTTTTATTCCACATTCGGTGCAGTCTCTCCATTCCTCCGATGAGTGACCCCTTTTTTTTTTTTTTTTTTTTTTTCTCTGTAACGAGAATAGCACCACAATTGCTTCATTATATTATTTACATTTTTCCATTTTTATTTATTTATCTATAAAAAATTTATTTATTTTATTTTATTTTTTTCTCTACGACGCTATTCTCTATCAGAGTGTCTTCCTCTGTCTTTTTTATATCTTTTCTTTTTTGAAAACAAGCCTCCTCCTAGGTCCCTTCTTTTCCTTATTGTCCGGAGTACTCACAGGAGTATCTACCCAAGTCTCCCTTGGTTTTTCATCTACTCCCGTGAGGCCATCATCATTTCTCCTAGCTTTTCACCTATGTTTATGAGTTCTACTTTATCTTTAGCAAACCTCCGTTTAGTTTTAGAAACTCGGCAGGCCCCAGCCAACTCTATTCCTGCCATCCTTCTCTTCCGGCCGATAGTCATATCTTGCCCTCCTATCCTGCCTTTTTCCCATCCATCTGAGACAGAACACTCCTTCCATACACAGACAACACTTCCCCGGCTGATACTCTCTCTCCATGGGAAGAGAGCCAGGAGAATGTCCTGGGAACAGTACACGTACCATCATCATCTCACCCCAAAGAGCAGAGCATAACCAATCCCATGGTCAATTGGGCTCGGTCCGGTAAGACCTGGTAAAACTCATCAACCTCCGAAGGGTGATACGGAACCTCCCAAGTGGGGAGAACCGCTTCTTCCACCACAGTTTTTGAAGTCATAACTTCGGAGGCCCTGTTGGAATTGTGTCCTGCCTATCAATCCCTTTTACATCATTATTCCTTAAACCGCCTTTTAACTCGGACTTGCTGGGGGTGATATTTTTCCTCCATCCGTAATGTATATTACGTTACCTTCCTGTCGGTCGATTACCCGGAATTCTTTTCCGTTTTTTATCCACCTGTCTTTTGCCTGTAACACAGGATAATTCTGGGTCAATCTGGTAACTGTTTTTGATGTTTAGGCTGGCTTAATATTTGGTTGATGTAAAATAGATTGTCATGGCTCCACCAGTCTTTCCCTATCGCGGCTATTGCTTCTTTCGCTGATCTAACAGCTCGTTCCGCAACACCGTTTGTATTGGATTGGTATGTGATCGCAAGAACGTATTCTATTTGAAGATCATACAACAGTTTCTGGAACTTTGACTCAGAGAACATTGTGGCATTATCACTTTTTACTTCTGTTATTGTCATGTTTCCCTGTAGATATGACAGCGAGCATTTTTCTGCCTCTTCTTGTGTCTCAGGCATCAGGGGAAATATCCTTGTATTTCCTCCTGCGTTATCTGCTATTACCAAGAACTTTTTATATATTATTTATTTATTCTTTATTTATTTATTTTTTTCTTAATCTAATTTTTTCTTCTCTATCCTTACTTCTCTTGCCGTTTTTCTTGGATATTTTCCTGTTTTAATATCTCTCCTGTTTATATCCTTATTGACTGATATGGGCCATCGCGTTGCCACCCATCTCGCCACTCCGTCACCATCTTCCCCCACGGGGATTTCTTGGGTTTAGAATAGTACATTTTGGCCCTGATATTTCTGCCACCAATGTGTCTCCTAGGTTTGCTCTTACTGTTGTAATCACGTCATTGAATCTCACGGTTTCAATCTCTCTGCTAAGTACCCTAGTACCGGTGGAGCCTGTTGACAATCCTCCTGTCGAAACTCTTCGAACAGGAGAAAAAAATGGGGAGGTAACTCCCTCCGCCATTGCTTTATCTTACGTTCGTGTCAAAGTATTCCCGTAAGCGGAGACTGAGGTATCTCCTTGAGAAGAGGGCTTCAATAGCCTTTTTCCCCTCTGATTCCACGCGTGTTTGAATAGGCTTACCTCAACCTGATTCTTTTAATAAAGGAAACCTTTCTGATTTCGTGTTCAAAGTGTTAGACCTCACACTTCTAATCTCTCACTCTTTTTCTTTGCACACTCTGTCCAGGGTGATCAGGTCTGCCAGAGTAACAATTACTAAAGAGCTGGAGATTTTTCCACTACTTTCGTACTGAGTTATCCTTTATTCCTCATAGGGTGAAAGCCAATCAATTCACCCTCCTCCTACCAAGCAGTATGGTAGGGAAATGAGACTCTCTCTCTACACCTTTTTTAGGGACACTCCGTAGGTTTTCTAATTAGACTCGGTACTCGTTTTATTTTTCCCGGACTAATAGGTTAACTTAGTCGTGCTCCACGTATGGGCGCCATGTCGATAGCCCGCGGGACTTTATAACGGTAGGGGATCTAAAACTGTCGTAACTTCACACAAGAATTCCCCCTCTACCTTGTCACCGAAGCTGGCTGCCTATCCTCTATTAAATGTTATATTAATAAAGAAAAGGACTATATGTACCTCCTCTTATAGGAAGTCCAAGAGTCGTCTCGCTATTTTGTGGGATTGATATTAAGACCCACCGAGTGTAGGTCAAGGCTGGAAACAACTCTTTTTTACAACAGCATGAGTTAGCCCCCCCTGACTCCCCTGATAAAGAGGGGGCCAAAGCGGATTCACTTACCAGAGGTCTAGAAGTGTGTCTTTCAAACCCGGGAGCTGTCTCAGATATGGGTGTTTGCAGGCGGTTGATTTAATCAAAGAGGCTTCTTAATAGTTAATGAATTTTATTAAAGGTTTACAAAAATCAAGTAAAAGTCAATCAAAAAGTTTCAAAGTATCAAAGTCCTAAACTATTCAGCCGAAAGAGAAAGACGGGGGCCTCATGAACAACTGAATGTCCGTCTAAAGGAGGCCCACGAATACAGTAATCAGTGATATATTTATAGCCCAAAGCATGGCGTGATAACGTGTCATAATACATGCCCTAATCACCTTAGCGAATAGGAAAAGAGAACACAAGTTCATACTGATGTCAAGGCCTTACTGGCGTAGCAGTAGCAGGTGCTCTAACTCACCCAGCTGTCATACGAAAGTACAAAAGGTTATACAGATGTCATGGCAATACAAAAGTACAAAAGTTCACTCAGATGTCATGGTCCAACTGGAGTACAAAAAGTTACTTAAAGGTGGTTTCCATCTGTTTGTGTGGTTAATACTTAATGCATCCTGTTTAACCGACACCTCGAGGTGTTAGTTCTTCTTTCGAAAAACAGACGTCTTCTAAGAAAAAAGAAGTATCACTACCGGATGGTCATGTTTAGGTCACATTGAGGTCACATTTTTCCTAGCATTTCTCTATAACAATAGCAGTTTAATAGCTGTATTGGTTAAATAAGCATTTCTTTGCAGGGTAATGAATGAATGATTAATACACAATCATACAACAGGTGTTTTTTTTTTATTTTTTTTTTTATGAACTCTGTTGAGAACGAGCCAAGGTTTCACAAGTTATTACTGTTAATTATGTTAATGCTGCATGTCATAAACGTCTATTTCATACAGGTGTTACTAGGATGTAACGATTAATCGTAAGGCAGTTAAAAATCGATTCATAGGTATCACGGTTGATATCGATTTTCTGACAATTGAATCGCAGTACTTTTTTTAACCAGCACAAGTGTTGGCGGCGGGCGGAGTCTGCTATTACTTTCTGTCTGGCCGCCTTCTACTCTTAAATATGTTAATAAATGATTCATTACCCATTTAGCACCGAAAGAATATCTGTAATATTACTTGAATATCTGTAAAAGTCACGTTTTTCTATTAGCTCTGTCTGCTAGCATAGCTTCTCTTCTTCACTGCTAGAATATCTGCATGCCAACCGACCACTGGGTTACCAGCGCCCTCTGCTGGTCCAAACAAATATGACGTAAATCAGTGCGATGACGGTTTTTTTTTTTTTTTAAAGTCCAATTGTTAAGGCACAAAATACATTTTCAGTTGCACTTTTAAAAGAAAAAGAACTATTATACAGTTTTGCATTGTTTATTATAGAACCAGAATTTAAATTAATAGGCTTCATTTTCATTTGTATTATTCCTTTATTTATTTAATTCAAGATTTATTTTGAGTTAAATTGCATTATTTTGAATTGTTTATCAAGGGATTTTTTTGACAATGAAAAATAAAAGGAAAATAATGCAGTATTTTCTAAACAATTTGTCTACAGTCCCATTTTGTAAATGAAAAAATCGTGAGAGAATCGTATTGTGAACCCAGTATCGTGAATCGAATCGTATCGGGAGTTGAGTGAATCGTTACATCCCTAGGTGTTACACATCGCAGCGACTTGGCCTTGAGCTGCACATTTGGGAAGTCGTGTGTTGAAAGAGATTAGAAATCAAACCGACATGCACAAAGCATTAGAAAAGTGAAATGGCACCTGTCAGATGTTCTCTTGGAATGACTAAGAAGAAGAAATGAAGGGTTGGGTCAGTTTGTGGGTCATTTCATGTCATTTCAACACATTTTCAGGACATCCCACGTACTTCAGTCTTAAAGAATTCAGAAATGTATACAAAGTGATCCTTAATTATTCAATAGGCACACTGTACATGTGTGGTGACATAACTCAAAGTTGGAGTTCAAAATAAAAATAAAGAAGTCGCATAAAGAAAAATTGTTAGTCATCTTTACACTATAAATTAAAACAGATCAAATAGTTTACACTTATAGGCCAATAAAAATGGTAAAAAAAATATTGTTTTTCAGATTTCAAGAGCGTGTGACCAAGAACCAATGCATATATGTGACTAATCATTAGTGATGTGAAGAGTCTATGTTCATAGCTCTAAGATGATCACATGACAGGGAGCTGAGACATATGCTAAGTAGTTCACTGAAGACCTAAACATGTTCCAGACCCAAACACACAATTTTTGACTATTTAGAGGAGCTGGCATGTCCACCAGATATGATGTATAGCAGATATTTTTCTATATTCTGAGAGAGTAGGTGGAGCTATATTACTATATCACATTTATCTTTCCTATGTGATGTAGTTCCTGAGATATTAGAAGCTGGAAAAGGAAGACAATTAAAAACATACCCTCCACTAAATTGGTCATATCTCAAAAAGTATGAATCCAATCAAACTAAAAATATACAGTGTGCTTATTGAAAAATCATGGAATTAATAAAAAATGCAGTATTTTATGAGTGTGTTGGAATTATGTTGATCAAAGTAAAAACACTGGGTTACTGTACTATCAATACTCAATGAATGGCTGGATGAACGCATCAATAGATTGGATGATGTATCAATGGATGAATTGACCGACGGAATAAAGGATTTTTATATTCATCTAACACAGAGCAGATGATTTGGTGCCTACGTGTCAAACTCAAGGCTCGGGGGCCAAATCTAGCCCTTTAGGGCCTTAAATTTGGCCCTCAGGAGAATTAAATAGTAATATGGATCACTGTGTAAATTGATAATTTGTTTATTATTGCTTCCTTTCCTCTAAATATACAAATTCTATGAAACTGCACAGTATTAGCCACGGCTCATAGTATTCCTGTGCTTATCACATCACAGTCATTAATTGCAAATTGTTGAAAGAAGTCACAATTTTTTCCCAATTGTCAATTTTCTCAAATGATTCCCTAAAATGAAATACAAATTGGTCACAAAATGGTGTGAGATGGATATGGTCGGTGCCTTTTATACTTAAATATCATTTATAGGCTACGTGGAAGTGCAAACAAGGACTCACAGTATCATGTTGAATTATTATATTATATTATTTTTCTACCTAAACTCTGCAGCCCACTAGAGATCAAACTATTTAAATAAGAACAGAAAGATTTGCAAAATGACAACACAAGTACACAATAGGACAACAAAAACACAAGTAAATATATAGAATGACACCAGAAATACACAAAAATAACCAAAAATTCCACAAGAAGACTTAAAATACACAAAAATGAAAAACAAAATGTGCAAAAACACAACAGAAAAACTGTAAAAATGACTACAAAATGAACAAACCACATCAACAATACACAAAAGGACAACAAAAAACACATTAAAATATATAGAATGACAACAGAAATACACAAAAGTAACCAAAAGTTGCACAAGATGACTTAAAATACACAAATATTTGCAAATTTATAACAGAAATACTGTAAAAATGACTTAAAAAGTAACACACCACATCCAAAATACACAATAAGACAACAAAAACATATAGGAATGACACCAGAAATTTACAAAAAGAACCAAAAGTTGCACAAAATGAGAAGATACAGAAAAATGTGCAAAATGATGACAGAAATACTGTAAAAATGACAACCAAAGTAACAAACCACATAAAAAATACTCAATAGGACAACAAAAACACACTAAATTATATGGGAATGACATCGTAAATACACAAAAATAACCAAAAGTTGCGCAAGACGACTTAAAATACACAAAAATGACAGAAAATTTTGCAAGATGATGACAGAAATATACAAAATGAGTCCAAAACGCAACAAATACCCTGTGTTCGATGAACATTTCTGTGCCTGTGGTATTACTCTTAAGCAATATTTGTAGAATTGAATTTGTTGAAGATGAGATCAGATATTAAAGTTTGGCTTGGCTGCTGAACACTGTGCAGACGAGCTGGGCTTTGTTTCCCACAATGTTCAGGAGAAGTTGGCGTGGAAAGAGAGAAAGAAAGAAAGTGCAGGAGAAACTGTAGAACATGGAGTGAAATGATGGGAAAAGGAAGAGTGTGTGTGGCTGTTGCTGGAGGCGGTGAATACGAGCCATGAGACGGAGCCGGTGTTTGGGGACCAAATAACGCCTTCAGCTCGGAAACAGAACCAATGATGTCACGTTTGTTGGTGTTAAAAAATACAGATGGGCTCAGAATGTTAACATAAAGTTGTGGGGCGCCCATTGTAAAATTGTGCATGCTAAAATAAACAACAACATTTAGCAATAAACCACTTTTAAAAAATGTATGTCAATTTTTACTAAATTACTTTTGACCAGATTTATGCAATATTTAAGAAATTAGTGATTTTTTTTTTCTCTCTTAAAAATATCTAAATGTTAAATATAAATGTAGAATACAATAGACTTATTTTATTGTCATTATACACAAATTACAACATTATGAAGGAATACATCTAAATGTAAATGGTAAATCTAGATTTAAATGTTAAATCTAAATGTCACAGGTGAAACTAAATATTTAGCTAATGTGCCAATTCACCAGAAGTACCAAAATAAGAGCTTTTTGGCGCCCATCCATAAAGTCATTATTATTTGCACCATAGTATAGTATATAGTCATCTTAAAGATGTAGATCCTTGTTTTAATCAGAAATAAAATGAGTTAAAAGTGACCAAAACTGGTGGCAAATGGGATTTTAAAAACCAAGTGTCAATATTGGAACATATTAGTTTAAACTGGCAAATAATGGGTGTGACAAATCATGAACGTGATTGGCAAACATCTCTGGTAAATTGGCAAAAATAAGCATAAAGTGTGGTGAAAACAGGTTAAAAGTAACAATGAATAATGGGTCAACATGTGACATTAGGTGGAAAAGGCATTGAAATGTGATGAAGTGGCAGAAATGGGAGTAATGTAGCAAAAATGTATTAAAAGAAGCAAAAATATGGCAAAAAAAAGTGATAAGTGTAGTTGCAGAAAAAAGGTAAAAAAAAAAAAAAAAGCAAAAAAGGGCTCAAATTGTTTAGAAAATTCTTCAAGGCATCTCACAACCCCCTCCCAGAGTCTTGCGGCCCTAAATGGGGTCCTGACCCCAGGGTTTAGAAGGTCTGGTTTGTTAAAGTGTTAGCAGCAGGAAACAGTCATCTCTGAGCAGAGATTATCTTCATTTATTGTGACATGATTCTGGTGTTTTCTGTCCGGTTACAGACGCTACATGGAACGTTTTTCAGTAACCAGAGACAGGAACAGCTTGTTGTTTGGTTGCAGGTACAAACAGATTTACAACAAACTAAATCACATTGAAGTGATTATTATCCAGTAGGCTCTTCCCTTTCTGCTGTAATTTACCAGTGTGTCAGTCATAAGCTACAATGTGTACAAAAGTGTTTCTAAATTCTTTCAAGGCTGGCGCTGCCATCTATGATGTAAAATGTGAATTGTTTGTTTTCTATTTATGTCAGATATGAGGAACTGGTGACCCCGAATCTCAGCCCCTAAAGAAAATACACTATAAGCGACCAAAGACACCGAAAAGTAAAGCAAAAAAAAAAAAAACACACACACACACAATGACAACAAAAATACACAAAACAACTACATAACCACATTAAAGCAGCATAGGGCAGGATGTATAAATCAGACTCCATAGTAACACCACGGTGGTTAGTGGAACTGCAGTCATCAGCCAAGCCACCTCAGGGTGCACATCAACTGTTAGTTTATCACTGTAGTACAGCTGATACTGTGGATAGAGACCACCAATGACAATTTCATATGTTTCTGCTGGCAAGTGTTAATTCAATTCAATTCAACTTTATTTGTATAAAGCAATTTACAACAAAGTCATCTCAATGCGCTTATCAAAATATAAAATTCATAATAAAAACCCAACAAGATCCACATGAACAAGTATTTAGCCATCTAACAAAATCATCATAAACACCATTAAAGAAACATAAACAATTATTTAATATAGCCTCCATACTCTCCCAACAAGATATATCTCATGACACGGCAGCACATCTGTTGTTTGTGTTAGAAAAACAGAAACATGGAGAAAAAGACAACAACAACAACTCAGAACAGCCTCAGTGAGGAGCATCCACAAAGTCAATCCTTCCTTTCACTGTAGAAAATAATAACAATGTTCTGACCTTTCCTTTGCTGAAGCTCTGGTAACTCAGGTGTTGGTCTCCCATTTTTTTTTTCTCAAAAAAAAGTTTCTCTATCATCTCTAACGCTGTCGTCCTGACTGTAGTGTTATCCCGCCCACTAGCTATAGAACGTCGCAGCAGCGGTCACATGATATGAATTCACTAATGAACTATGAACTTACGTATAGCATTTAGCATAGCGTGGTTACGTCTAAAGGCAGCGTAGAGAGCTGCTTTTGGACGTAAATGGTTTTCATCTTGGGGAACTGACTGCGCATGTGGAAACATAAAAACACACTATGGGAACATATTTAGCAGTTGTGTCGTTTGGTTGCCATGTTGGTTTGTTTTCCAGTAAGTAGCATGCAGTGAGCGTAGACTGTGAGAAGCCAGGAGGACAGTAGAGACAGCCGCTATGACGAGGACAACTGGGATTGGTAATCTCGGTCAGTCAATCAGTTACTAGAACTACGGCAAGCCGCGAGGACCAAAGATTATTATCGTGAAAAAAAAAATAGAGGAAATATAAGCAAGAGAAATGTGAAGTGTGGCGTGAGAATGGGTCAAACTGCGTGACTGTCACACTCAAAGTGTGATGCTTGGCAGCTCTGTCCAATAGCTATGCTTAGCTTAGCTTAGCTCGTAGTGGCGCTGACCGAGCAGGGTCAAAGGGTAAAGGTTCAGTACTCAACCTGGATTGACCTTTTTCCATTTTCAGCCAATAAATCAGTGTAATAATCTTTGATCTTTATCTGTGACTGTGAGTGCTCACACAGCAACATGTCCACATTAGGAGACGCTACGCTACAAACCTTTTTAATGCAGTGGCATCAACAACTCTTCTTAATAATTAATCCATTACCAAAACAAAAGGAAATGTTTGTTGTAATTACACAAAGAAAGAATAGATCCTCATGGACAATGATGCTAGTGATTAGATTAATGTTAAATTAATTTAGAATAATGACGAATCTGAGCACTAACACAAGAAACAACTATGGGTTTGTGTGTCATTTTGTGTATTTTTGTGTTTGTTTTGAAGTCATTTTGTGTGTTTTTGGATTCATTTTGTGTATTCCTTTTGGCATTTTTTTTAATTTTTGGAGTAATTTTTGTATGTTTTTGTGAGTTTTTCTGTTATTTTGTGTGCTTTTGGAGTCATTTGTTCATGTACTTTTGAGGGCCCGTCTGATGTCTGATCTCATCTAAACGTAACGCGTAATCTTCAAGTCATTTTGTGTGTTTTTGTTTTCTTGTGTATGTTTTCCTGTTGTTTCTGTCTATACTTGTAGTCTTTTTGTGTCTTGGGAGAAAATCTGTGTATTTCTATTTTCCCTTTGTGCAATTTCTGTAATATTGTTTGTGTTTTGGAGTCATTTTGTACGGAAGCCCTAAAGGGCCATGCTTTCATACACTTTTTTCCCTCCGTTTTCCCGTGATCATGACTTAAATTTTTCGAGATCTCGAGATAACAAGACCTTGTTTTCCCGTGATAACGGGATAATTAACTTGAGATAATGAAACAATAGTGTAGTATAATAAATCATTGCAGGAAACATCATTCAGTGTAATAATGTCAGAGGAGCAGCACCATATAGATCACCACATCAGGACTTCAGTAAAGTTAGAAAGACCCAGATAATACTGTAATTTTATGTATTTTATTGTCCTTCCCCCCTCATTTTGTGTAATTTTGTGTTTGTTTTGAAGTCATTTTTGTGTATTTTTCTTTTAGTTTGTATGTTTTTCTGAATATTTGCAGTCTTTTTGGGAGAAAACCTGTGTATGCAATGTTTGCTGTTGGTTCGTCCAAGTTGTTTTGTATTTGTCAATTTTTGTGTTTTTCTGTCATTTGATGTGATTTTGGAGTCCTTTGTTTCTTTACTTTTGGGGGCCACATGTCTGATCTAATCTAAAGATATTTTGTAAAAATAAGTGCTTGTGAAAAGTTAGGTGCGTATTTTGATGTTTGCCTTCAAAATAAAAGCCCATTTTTGGGTTTTTCTTGTGTTTTTCTCGTTCGAAGCCTGTAGCACATTGAAAAGTGGCCCCGATTGACTTTTGAGTCTCTTAAAGATCGACTATCATCTAATTAACGTCCCTCTCCAAACAGAAGCTGTGTTTTTTTGTGTTTCCAGCCTTCTTTTGCCCCTCATTCATCAACCCTGTGGTTCTTCTCTAACTAGATTTCTGTGCTATGGTGGACCCGGTGGTGAGGTCGGGGTCAATCCCGCTGTGTGTGTTTGTTGAGGTCATCAGGACTTTAAGTCTTAGCAGGAGCTTTGGGAGCCCAACCCTGCACTGTTTTTTTTAAAAACACTTTACACACAGCGGGTTCCTTCAGGATTTCAAACCAAAACAAGGTGTACCAGTTACACGGAGAGAGTGTCGGCACGCACAGTGGGTTCGCTGGGTGCATACCTGAATGTCAGGGGCCACAGATGAGAACGGGCTGGTAATGAGATTTAGATCATCGCTATTAAGCAGAATTTACAGACAGAGGGATTCATTTGGAAGAAAAGCAGAGTTAAAAAGCCTTAAAGAGGAAACAACTTCCACTAAAATCACCAAAAAGGTGCATATTTAAAGGTCTGTTGAAGGTTAAAGGGACACCAACACATCCTATGAATGTACTTTACATCAGAAATGGACAACTGAAGGTGGCTCCCGAAAGTGACTACACAAAAAGACTCCAAAAATACACAAAAAGACTCCAAAAAGACACAAAAAGACTCCAAAAAGACACAAAATGACAGAAAAATGACTACAAAAATATTTAAAAATGACAACAAAAACATACACAACACCAAAAACACAAAAAGAAGCAAAACTACAGAGAAATGTATACTAAAAAATACCAAGAACACACAAACAACACAAACAATATACAAATAACACCAACAACACACTAAATGACTCCTAAAATACACAATATAACTACAAAAATACACAAAATTAGTAGAGAAATATACAAAGCGACAACAAAAACATAAACATGACACCAACAACACAAAAAACAACAAAAAGAAGTAAAAGTAGAGAGAATTGTATACGAAAATACTACCAAGAACACACAAAAGTCAAAAATACACAAAATAACACCAAAAAACATACAATGACAACAAAACATGCAAAAAGAGAGGAAAAAATTGACTAAGAACAGACAAACAACCACTAAAATAAACAATATGACAACAAAAACACACACAATTAGAGGAAAACCATGCAAAATGACAAAAGAATATGCAAAAATGTCTATAATCCTGTTCTGGTTGCTTATATTCTGAACGCTGACGTGGCCCTCGGGTTAGACAGTCACACTTCTGTGGCCCCTGCTGTGATAAAAGTTGCCCATAGACGATCGTTGTGAAGCTGAATAATGACACTTTGTGTTTGTGTCACATACAGAATGTTGTGATCACGTCAGGTCTACTCTTCATATTTCTGCTCCTAGTTACACTTTTTTTTAAATAATATTTTAATCCAGACCTTTGGTCGTTATGACGTCATTCCTAAAAAGACCATTTACGTAGAATAACGTAGTCTTTGAGATGAGCTGTCATTTGGGAAGTGTTACTTTACTTTAGTTTCATATTTTACAGTCCAGACTAAACACTGAGAACATAGAGAACATAAAGAATATAGAGAACATAAAGAACATAAAGAATATAGAGAATATAGGGAATATAAAGAACATAAAGAATATAGAGAATATAGGGAATATAAAGAACATAAAGAATATAGAGAATATAGAGAACATAGAGAACATAGAGAATATAGAAAACATAGAGAATATAGAGAACATAGAGAACATAAAGAATATAGAGAATATAGAGAATATAGAGAACATAGAGAATATAGAGAATATAGAGAACATGGAGAACATGGAGAACATGGAGAACATGGAGAATATAGAGAATACAGAGAACATGGAGAATATAGGAAACATATCTTCAGCTCAGGCTCTCTAAAGCTGAGGTCATGGGAGAGGAGCACAGACTTAAATCTGGATTTGAGGAGGTTTGACCTTCAATGATTCATGAGAAAGTAACGATTCAAATAACACTGTTTGCTTTCACACTCGATGTGCTTCCCGTCTGTAACAAGAACTGGAACACACAAATATCATGAATTAACAGTAAAAGTCAATGTGGACATTTGTGATAAAGACTCACCTGGCAGTGGCAGGCCTTAAGGCTTTTTGTGAGATTTAAGGCATTAATGCAGCCATTGGTCTAAATGCACAAAATGACGACAAAAACACACAAAACTAGCAAAAAATGATAGCAAAGTTAGCAAAAAATGCACAAAATGACATAAAAAATACACAGTTAGAAAAAAATGCATAAAATGACAACAAAAATGCAGAAAATTCGAAAAAAATGCACAAAATGAAAACAGTAAAAAATGCAACAAAATGAAATCATAAACACACAAAATTGGCAAAAAAATGCACAAAATGACAACAAAAACACAAAACTAGCAAAAAAAATACAAAAAATGACAACAAAAACACACGAAATTAGCAAGAAACGACAACAAAAACACACAAATGTAGCAAAAAATGCACAAAATAAAAACAAAAACAATACAACAACGAAAGCCCACAAAATGCCTTGAAGAACACACAAATCTACAGAAAAATGCTCAAAACTACAACAAAAAGATACAGTCACATGTTTGTGATAAACTCTGCTCCATCGCTGAGATAAAGCATAAATCAGAATGTGTGATTTGACAGAAAAGGCTCCGTGGTACATGGGAAAATAGTCTGACACTAATCACATGTCAGCGATTTGATTGGCTGGGACTTGGCGGTTTAAGGAACCGACCAACAGCATTTACGCTTCGCAGGGCTGTTATTTGTTTGCCATGTGTAAAGCATGTGAATCCTTCTTTAGACGCCCAAACATCCCCTGTGTGAGATCAAAAGCTGCCTGTGGGCTCCGTCTGCTTTATGGGCTGTGTGTGTGTGTGTGTGGTGTGTGTGTGTGTGTGTGTGTGTGTGTGTGTGTGTGTGGTGTGTGTGTGTGTGTGTGTGTGTGTGTGTGTGTGTGTGTGTGTGTGTGTGTGTGTGTGTGTGTGTGTCTGTGTGTGTGTGTGTGTGTGTGTGTGTGTGTGTGTGTGTGTGTGTGTGTGTGTGTGTGTGTGTGTGTGTGTGTGTGTGTGTGTGTGCGTGATATTCTTCATCGGCCTCTGTTTGTTCAAATTCCAGTCTGTCCTGCGTGTTTCTATTTCTTGGTTAAATCCAAGGCTTCATGCGAATGTCATGGCAACCGTAAACGGTTATCAGACGAACCGGAGACAGGTGTGTTCAGGAATGTCCTGGCTCCTGAACGATGATAAAACCTTCACTTGCTGATTGATAAACACACACACACACACACACACACACACACACAAAATGACTCCAAACCACACAGAACGAATTAACAAAAAACCCACAAATGATCAAAGGAACACATCAAAGACACACCAAAACACACAGAGCAACTTCAGAAAAAAAACAAAACAACTCCAAAAACACAAAAAACGACTCCAAATACGCACAAGACAACAGCCTTTGCTTCTTCTTACTCCTTTTCGGACAAGATATATTATAGCAACAAAAACATGTAGAAAACTCCAAAAATTCACAAATTAACAAAAACTTCTGTTTCTCTGTGTAAAATCCTCTTTTGGACCAGATTGGATCATCTGATGAGCCACATTTGGAACGCAGGCCTCAGATTTACACCTTTGCCGTGCTGGACTATGAAATGTAAACCTGCAGTAGTTGAACAGACATGGGTGAGATACTGTATAGTATATCATAATAAAACAAACAACATGACTCCAAAAAACACTCCCAAACGAGTCGAAAATCATACAAATTAGAGAAACACGTAAAAAAAACTTCAAAGAACCCAAAAACGACTCCAGAAACACAAAAACAGCCCCAAAACAACTCCAAAAACAGGCAAATCGAAACTACAGACCCACAAAATGACTCAGAAAACACACAAAAACACGCAGAATACTCTTGAAACTCACGAATTAACAAAAAGTTTGTGTAAAATCCTCTTTCGGACCAGATTGGATCGTCTGATGAGCCACATTTGGACCACAGGCCTCAGGTTTACACCTTTGCTGTGCTGGACTGTGACATGTAATTCAATTCAACTTTATTTATATAGTGCAAATTACAACAAAGTCATCTGGAAGTGCTTAACAAAATATATAGTCCATAAGAAAGAAAGAAAGAAAGATCCACATGAACAAGTATTTAGCGACGGGGAAGAAAGAACTCCCACTTTTAAACCTGCAGTCGTTCAACAGACATGGGGGAAATATCTCATAATAAAACACACAGAACAACGCCAAAAAACACGCTAAAACTAGTCAAAAAACACACAAAACAACTTTAGAAACACATTAAAGGCCCTAAAACAACTCCAAAAGCATGCAAATCAAATCCACAGAAGCACAAAATGACTCCGAAAACACACAAAAACATGCAGAAAACTCCAGAAACTCACAAATTAACAGAACAATTAGTTTCTTTGTGTATAATCCTCTCACAGACCGGATTGGACTGTCTGATGGGTCACATTTGGGCTGCAGACCTTAGGTTTACACTGTTGGACTGTGAAATGTAAACCTGCAGTCGATGAACAGACATGGGTGAGATACAGTACATGATAATAAACGTCCACAGTAATAAGTCTAATAGCTTGTTGTAACAGGGCTCTCTCACGCAGCTTCTCCAAGTCCATAAAATAAAGTGTAAGAAAGCCAAATAAATCTCTGAAGACCATAAACTAGGGATCAATGTGTTGAGAACATGCGTAATCCAGCTGTGATCCGAGCAGAACTCCTGAATGAAATGTTGTATTCTGCTTTTCCAGCTTCCAGCATTCCCGGGATGAGCCCCACGGCGGAGGAGAGGCCCCCCGTGCAGCTCCACCACAGGGAGAGGCGCTGCTCCTGTGAGAACCAGAAAGACAAGGAGTGTATTTTCTACTGTCACATCGGCATCGTGTGGGTCAACACCCCGAGGTGAGCAACTCATTATTACCTCAGACGTTTGTTTTCTGTGTCATCAGACGACGGAATGTTTTCACAGTGTTGGTTCACGTTAAAAAAGCACAGAAGGCTCTGAGCGCCTCCAGGGTTCACCAAGCCTGAGGTAAATTGAAAAAGAAAATAGTTTTAATCTCTTTTTAATCAAACTTTGCAATAAACTGGGATACACTTTCATTTTTATGATTTTTCAGTCCCAAACACAGGTTTGATTGATCCCAAGACACTGGGATGGGGTCACCAAACGCCTTAAAAACTAAGAATCATTTTTGAACATTTTGATTACATTTTTTGCTTATTTTGAGCTTTTACTGCAACTACACCAAACTTGCCATATTTTAACCTATTTTAATAATTTTTTCTTGCCATATTTTTCCTCATTTTAATGTATTTTTGCTATATTACTCCCATTTCTGCCACTTCTCCATCAAATTTGAATGCCTTTTCTGCACATATTTTTCCACTTTCAAGACATGTTCAGCACTTTTCTATCTAATGTCACATATGTTGACCCATTATTGTCACTTTTAACCTATTTTAACTATAATTCATGGTTATTTTTTGCCAATTTTACCACATTCACGATTTGTCATGCCCACTATTTTTTACCAGTTCAAACCAATTCTTTCTACTTTTTAAATGACATTACCCCCCAATTCAGGTTTGACTGATTCCAAAGCCTCTGATTGGTTAACACACTGTCACATGACCAGCATAGGCAGAGTTTCAGATTCCGTCTCGAGAGATTCGCACCAACCACGATGTGTGTAACATATACAATAATGCAAAAATCATTAGTAACATAATTGATTATGTTGATGAGAAAAAAATCCATTGTCGCATTGTTTAAAACCCCTTAACGTCCACCGTCCTGAATACGGGTCAATATGCATGTTCTCACTCATTCACGTTGTTAAGTGATTAAATTCTTCTTAAATACAGCTGCATATCACATGTATCATATACCATTGAAAGCTTAGCATCTTCCGTTTTAAACCATATAAACCGTTCTAAGACAAAACCATAACAGCAAACACAGACAATTATTGTGTCAAACTTGGAAAAAAAAATGGTGACTATGGTCCCATTGAGGTGTTGTGTGACTGCTTAGAAAAAGTAAACTGCTGGATGAGTGAAAACGTCCTTCAACTAAACCGTGACAAGACGGAGGTGATTGTCTTTGGTAACAATGAAAAGAGGACTGCTGTCAGCAAGTATCTTGAGTCTGGATCTTTAAAAGCTAAAGACCAAGTCAAAATCCTTGGTGTTCTGATTGACTCAGATCTTACATTCAGCAGTCAGATCAAATCTATCACAAAAACATCTTCTACCACCTAAAGAACATCTCCAGAGTGAAAGGTTTAATGACTCAGAAAGATCAGGAGAAACTGGTCCATGCTTTTATCTCCAGCAGACTGGACCATTGTAATGGTCTTCATCAAACATCTACAGCTGGTTCAGAACGCTGCAGCTCAGGTCTGAACCAGAACAAAGAGGTCAGAGCACATTACTCCAGTTTTAAAGTCTTTACACTGGCTCCCAGTCAGCCTCAGAATAGACTTTAAAGTTCTGCTGCTGGTGTATAAATGTGTGAATGGGTTTGGTCCAGAATACATCAGTGAGATGTTAGTCAGGTATGAACCCAGCAGGTCTCTGAGATCTATGGACACAGGTCAGATAGTGGAGCCCAGAGCTCACAGTAAACATGGTGATGCTGCTTTTAGTTGTTATGCTGCAAAGAAGTGGAACAAACTGCAGCAGAGTTGCATCAACTAACATTATCTGGCAATAGCATTAGTCTAGCATTAGCATTCTACCAGAAGCTACGCCTCTACGTTTGTGCACGCGCATTGCAAATCATAACAGAGTCGTATAACTACAAAAACTACACATTTATTGGTAGAGTGCCATAACTTTTGATTAAAATATGTTTATTACCTGTCCACAGAATCCTTTTAAAAGCAACAACTACCTCCACCTTTGAAAAGCAGCTCCGAGATAAATCCTGTAGCGGTCACAAAGACGTTTATCCACAAACTTTGTACCCGGACTTTCCTTTCGTCTTTTAGTAGAAGCTTTATACGTTGGCAATCGTGGAATGGGTACCTTTGGAGTTTTTGGAGCGCTCCTCCATGACGCTCTGCTGCTCAGAGCGATATCTGTTTGAGACGCGTGGCTTTGTTTCCGTGCACAGTTCACGCAGCACGGATCTGATCTGATCTGATCTGATGAACCCCTTCCTCAGTCGGTCGTTAGCAGAGAAACTGAAGCTGAATGTTAAGTCAATGTTTAGCCATATTATCACATATTAGAACAACGTTGGACAGACACAAGGGTCTCTGCTGGAAGCTTCACAATCGCTAGCTATTAACTTCATTTAAGTCGAGTGAGCACAAGCACTGAGCGTACACTTACAGTAGATGTGGTGTGGTAATAACCTTTTCTAACCAACGGTCACTGATGCCATGGTTCTAAATAGCTGGTTTTAGGGGGAGACCACAGAGGAAGTCTTTAAGTTCCCACAACCTGTTGGTTAAGTTCTCAATTTAAGAAAACACACTTTCTTTTTATCAGGTTTTTGGTCACTTTGGTTGTTCCTCCAATCTATGTCCTATCTAATGACTTTTATATTTATGTGAACATGGTTTTAATGAACAGTACGAGTTATTGATTGATTAAGTTAAATTCAAAACAACCATTTACTTCAACTTTATGAGGTTTTTCAGATACCGGCGTGGATCACCTACTGCAGCTTTGCATTTCTGGCGGTTGTTCAAATCAGGGGTTCTCAAAATTGGGGTTGGGAGCTCATTTGGGGTCGTGAGACACTGGGGGGGTCACCATATGCCTCAAAACTAGGAATATTTTTTTAACAATTTGAGGCTGTTTTTGCTCTACCAAACTTGCCTTAACATATTTTCATCACTTTTTCCTGACATATTTTTCCTCCTTTTAATGAATTTTTGCTACATTACTCCAATGTCTGACACTTCTCCATCAAATTTCAATGCATTTTCTGCACATTTTTCTACTTAAAAGACATGTTCAGCCTTGATAAACCCTTTCCACCACTTTTCCACCTAATGTCACATTATTGTCACTTTTAACCTCTTTTTGCCATATTTCATGCGTATTTTTGCCAATTTTAACACATTCATGATTTCTCATGCCCCTTATTTGCCTGTTTAAACCAGTTGTTCCTACTTTTTAAATTATCTAACCTCAATACCCCATTTCTGCAACTTTTCTGACCATTTTTTTTCCCCACTTTCAAGACATTTTCAGCATTTATAAACCATTTCCACTTTTCCCAACTAATGTCACATACATTGACCCATTTTGTCACTTTAAACCTCTTTTCAACTCAACTCTCAACTCATCTTTATTTATATAGCGCAAATTACAACAAAGTCATCTCAGAGCGCTTCACAGAATTCAAAGCAAGAAATGAACAAACATTTAGCGACAGTGGGAAGAAAAAACTCCATATTTCTTTTTTATAGAGGGGCAAACAGAATAGCATAGAAGGAGAGACCATCAGTGTCCCAGACTAGTTGATCCACGAACCATTGATCAGGAACCGCCAGCTCCGACTTCAAGACACCAGAAAAGAAAAGAGAGCGAGGAGAAGGCACAGACTGCAGGAAAAATATGATACACTATGATACACTCGTTCCTAGTGGTTAGGTTAATATTAATATCAAACATTGTGCGGCCTCCCACATGCTCTGATGCTACCATTACAGACAATGTTTTGTCTTGTAATGATTGTAGTGATATTTCATGCTTATTTTTGCCAATTTACCCACATTCATGATTTGTCATGCCCATTATTTGCCAGTATAAACTAATTGTTCCTACTTTTTTAATGACATTACCCCCCCCCCCCCCCCCCCCCTAATTTCTGCCACTCTTAAGCCAATATTAACACTTTGAATCCATTTTTATCCCTTTCTCTGTTTGTTTTCCACCATTATTGTTTACTTTTAACCCATTTTATTTTATTTTTTTCATTAGCCTTTATTTAGTCAGGAGAACCTCATTGAGATTAATAATCTCTTTTACAAGCGTGTCCTGGCAACAGTACATAAAACAAGTTTTATTTCTGATTAAAACCAGGATTTCCATCTTTGGTTCGGTTCTCAAATACACCTTGTGGTGCCCCTGGACACATCATCAGTGATGTAACCTGGGATCACAGGGGGTTTCGGGTCTTTCAACAATCAGACCCCCTCCTCCAGGCGACCCAACTGGGGTTGATCAAGCCCCAGCTTGTGCCCAGGTAGCGCTACCCTACGTGCCACTCCTCTCCTCTCCTGATCCACAGCCACCTTGATGCCACTTCTGCAGCATCTGTGGCCAACTTGATGGCCTTTCGCTGGCTGGCTCCAGCAATACCCAGCATCTTGTAGGCCCTGCAGAGAGACTGGCCCGCAAATCCTCTGCATCCTACTTCGATGGGTTGGCATCTTGCCCGCCAACCATTGCTCCTGCACTCCTCCACTAGCTCGGAGTACTTAGCCCTCTTCCTCTCATGGGCCTCCTCCATCCGGTCCTCCCACGGCACAGTAAGCTCCAAAAGAACTACCTGCTTGGTGGCTACTGAAGTAATCACAATGTCTGGCCTCAAAGTTGTTTTTGCGACCTCTTCGGGGAACTTTAGTTGCTTCCCAGGTCAACCTTTAGCACCCAATCACGCGCCGTTGCCAACAGGCCAGGGGAGGTATTTTGGGTGGTCACTACAACCTTCTCCCCAGCTCTGACGAAAGTAATGCTCTTCTTCACTGGGCGAAGGCTCTTGCTGTGGCTAATCCCGCAGCAGATGGAATTAGCTATTGCCTTAAGGACCTGGTCGTGTCTCCAGCGGTAGCGCCCTTCACCCAGGGCTTTCGAACAGCAGCTGAGGATGTGCTCCAAGGTTCCTCTCCTCTGGCAGAGGGGGCAAGCCGGTGTCTCTGCCTTCCCCAGATGCAAAGGTTGGATGGGCTAGGCAGCACGTCATAAACCGCCTGGATCAAGAATTTGATTCGGTGGGGCTCAGCTTTCCACAGCTCGGTCCATGTGATCTTACGCTCCAGCGCTTGCTCCCATCTCATCCAGGCTCCCTGCTGCCGCATTCCCACCATCTGGCTGGCCCGCTTCTCCTCTAGTCCTGCTCGCACCTCCTCGAGGATCAGCGCCCTCCTCTCTCTCTTCTTTGCTTTATTAAAGTGAGTTCTACCACTACCCAGGCCAGCTCTTCCTTGTGCCACTTTGCCCACCAGTACCCTCTGCCGTACCCTAGACTCCGCAACGTCCACGGCCACAGCAGCTCTCCACTTCCGTCCCGTCCGGACCTCAATCCCAGCCTGGGCAACCTTTGGGTCACTAGACTCCCGGTATTGAAGCAGCTCCCTGGACCGGGTCACCATGAACTCTTCACTTAGGCTGCTCATAGGGAGCTTCAGCTTGTTGCTTTTCCCATATAGGGCAATGCTGCTCAGGCTTCGCGGCAGTCCTAGCCACCTGCGGAGAAACCTGCTGACCCTCATCTCGAAGCCTTCCACTGTTGAAATGGGGAAATCATAGACCAAGAGGGGCCAGAGGATCCGAGGGAGAATGCCATGCTGGTAAATCCAGGCCTTGAACTTTCCAGGGAGGCCAGACTTGTCCACCGCGGCCAACCAGGTCTCCAGCTCCTGATTCGTTGATTGTGTGGAAGCTGCGTCTCTCAGGCTACAGTTGAACACCTTTCCCAGGCTCTTCACTGGTTTCTCTGTTAGTGATGGAATCTTGGTGGTGCCAAGGGAGAAACTAAACTTGCCAGTGACCTTCCCTTTCTTCAGCACGAGGGACCTAGACTTAGCTGGCTTAAAACTCATACGAGCCCATGAGATCAACTCCTCAAGGCCACTTAGAATCCACCTGCAGCCTGGGACAGATGTCGTTGTCACCGTCAAGTCATCCATGAAGGCTCGGATTGGTGGCTGTCGGACTCCGGACTTACTGAGGGGCCCCCTGCACTGAACTTCCGCAGACTTAACCAGCATGTTCATGGACAGTGCAAAGAGGATGACAGAAATTGTGCATCCGGTGATGATTCCCTTTCCGAGTTTGTGCCAGTCTGAAGTTGTTGATCCAGAGGAGACTCTCAGGCTAAAGTTGGAATAGTAGTCCAGGATCAGATCTTTGACCTTCTTTGGGACGTGGTGCCTGTTTAGTGCCTCTTCGACCAGCTTGTGGGGTATGGATCCATAGGCGTTTGCAAGGTCCAGCCACAACACAGCCAGGTCGCCCTTGTTCTCTCTGGCTTCCCTAATGAGCTGGGTAACCACACCTGTGTGCTCCAGACACCCGGAAACCTTTGGGATCCCTCCTTTCTGGACCGAGGTGTCGATGTAGGAGTTTTTCAGGAGGAAGTCTGTCAGTCGCCTAGAGACGAGGCTGAAGAAGATCTTCCCTTCAACACTTAGCAGCGAGATGGCTCGGAACTGGTTGATGTTCTGTGACTTTTCCTCCTTCGGGATCCACACACCCTCTGCCTGTCTCCACTGGTCAGCCACTTTGCCCTTCCTCCAGATTACCCTCAGGATCTTCCAAAGCCTGTGGAGTAGCCTGGGGCAGTTCTTATACACCTTATAAGGTACTCCACTGGGCCCCGGAGCAGAGCTCGCTCTGGCCCTTTTGACCACTTCCTGAATCTCCTTCCAAGCGGGCTCCTTCCCGTTGAAATCCCAAGTTGGTGCAGGTGGATCAATTAGGGACCTGCAGGGGCCCAGGTCTTGCTCTCTGCAGGAATCGCTGTAGGTCTCTTTGAGGTAGTGGTCGACCTCAGCTTTGGAGCAGGTAAGTTGGCCACTGCGCTTCTGCCCTAGCAGCTGCTTTGTGAACCCAAACGGATTTGCAAGGAAGGCAGCTCGCTTCCTGGACCTCTCTTTCCTCCTCCTCCTGTGCCACTCTGCCCTTCTCAAGGTCATCAGCCTCTTGCGGATTATGCTGCGCAGCTCTGCAAGAGGTTCCTTCTCCTCTTCACTTGCTGCCTTGAACTGCTGCTTTAATCTCTTTAGTTCTTGTCTGAGCTGATGTATCTTGCTAGCTCTGTTGTTCATGATGTAGGGGTGCTTTACTGTTCGTTTCTCTGCTAGCCCAAACTTCTCTACTGCTAAGCTGATGATGATTGTTGTCATCGCCTTGAGGCGTCGATCAGCCTCCCCTTTAACAGTTGCTTCAAGAATGGTGTCTGCAACTTCATCGAATTGGAGCCACTCCTTCTCCTTGCTAGCTTGGGGCCACTTCACCCGACGATGTTCTGATGTCCCATGCACATCTGGTGCCAGCGTCACGTGGAGGCTCCGGGCACTGTGGGGTGACTCCGGGCCAGGCTCCTCCGGCGTCTCACCAGGCGTAGTTCCTGCGCGCTGTGACTCTGACTCCTTTTGCACACACTTCATCTTGGCCTGGTGGATCCGCAGGCCATGTCGGTTCTTGCATCTCTTGCCACATATACATTCCATAGTCGTTGTCGTGTTACCATTGCTATGTGTCGTTATCGTTTGATCCGTCCGATGGGATTCTCTTCCACCCCCCCTCTCGGGAATCCCTGGGGGTATCTCTCTTGTAGGTCGATCTGTAGCTTGATGTGGGTTTCTTCCTCTCAGAAGATGCAGCTCGGGATGCTACCCCTGACTGCCCCGGTGCCGTCTTTCCGGGCTGTCCACTGTCTCTCCAGCTGTCACCAATCTGTACTTGGTCGTCAACCAGACTATTCCTGGTAGTCACTGGTGGTTCCAGTAAAACAGTTCTCAAATACACCTTGTGGTGCCCCTGGACACATCATCAGTGATGTAACCTGGGATCACAGGGGGTTTCGGGTCTTTCAACAATCAGACCCCCTCCTCCAGGCGACCCAACTGGGGTTGATCAAGCCCCAGCTTGTGCCCAGGTAGCGCTACCCTACGTGCCACTCCTCTCCTCTCCTGATCCACAGCCACCTTGATGCCACTTCTGCAGCATCTGTGGCCAACTTGATGGCCTTTCGCTGGCTGGCTCCAGCAATACCCAGCATCTTGTAGGCCCTGCAGAGAGACTGGCCCGCAAATCCTCTGCATCCTACTTCGATGGGTTGGCATCTTGCCCGCCAACCATTGCTCCTGCACTCCTCCACTAGCTCGGAGTACTTAGCCCTCTTCCTCTCATGGGCCTCCTCCATCCGGTCCTCCCACGGCACAGTAAGCTCCAAAAGAACTACCTGCTTGGTGGCTACTGAAGTAATCACAATGTCTGGCCTCAAAGTTGTTTTTGCGACCTCTTCGGGGAACTTTAGTTGCTTCCCCAGGTCAACCTTTAGCACCCAATCACGCGCCGTTGCCAACAGGCCAGGGGAGGTATTTTGGGTGGTCACTACAACCTTCTCCCCAGCTCTGACGAAAGTAATGCTCTTCTTCACTGGGCGAAGGCTCTTGCTGTGGCTAATCCCGCAGCAGATGGAATTAGCTATTGCCTTAAGGACCTGGTCGTGTCTCCAGCGGTAGCGCCCTTCACCCAGGGCTTTCGAACAGCAGCTGAGGATGTGCTCCAAGGTTCCTCTCCTCTGGCAGAGGGGGCAAGCCGGTGTCTCTGCCTTCCCCCAGATGCAAAGGTTGGATGGGCTAGGCAGCACGTCATAAACCGCCTGGATCAAGAATTTGATTCGGTGGGGCTCAGCTTTCCACAGCTCGGTCCATGTGATCTTACGCTCCAGCGCTTGCTCCCATCTCATCCAGGCTCCCTGCTGCCGCATTCCCACCATCTGGCTGGCCCGCTTCTCCTCTAGTCCTGCTCGCACCTCCTCGAGGATCAGCGCCCTCCTCTCTCTCTTCTTTGCTTTAAGATGACTATAATAATAATAATAATAAACGTTCCTGGATAACAGTGGATATTATTCAGATGAATAAATAAATGTGGTTATCACAGATTCATAGAACAATGGACCATCATTTTACTGACTTTATGTATGATCCCCAAAAATCTCTCCCCTTTATTCTCCTTATAGATGGTCCTGTCTCCACATGACTGTTCTTCAATGTTCATGTCTGTGTTCAACCACCTTCAGCTACAGTGGGGGTCCTCGCTCTCTGGGGCCTTTATTTTAAGGCTCGCGGCCTGAACAGGTTGAGAACCACTGCTTTAAGTGACGTGTCTGAATGGAAGCGTCTCAGCGCCAGGTTCCCAGGAGGATCTAAAAATGGTGGGGTTGCCTGAGATTGTTGGTTTGGTCTAAACTTAGTCGTGTGGTGAGCTGGAGTCTTCCTGCCTTTCACCATAAAGAGGATTTAAACAGCGGGGGCCGAGCCCACCACCACTAACGAAGCCCATAAAACCAAACCCAGGGGATTCTTGGTTCCCCCCTGGGGTCTGCTTCACTTCCCGTATGTTTGAGCCACACCGAGGGTGTCAAACATACGGTCTGCGGGCCCCAGTCCCCCAACCCAAAGATTACAGACAACACATTACAAACACGTGCTTAATAAAAGTATCTTCTGTTCAAAATGTGTCTACTGGGGGTCATAAACCTACAGCATTGTATTTAATGTATATTTTTAATTCCACGTCTGAGTAACAAATCAACCTTTTTTAAAAAATTTGATGAAAGAACTCAATCAGATCTTCTCCAACATCTGTGTTCTTTTATTTTATTGTGTATTTGCCTACAGCTGTGCTTTATAAATATATCAACTGGACTTATTATGTGATCTGATGATACACAGATGTAGAAATGTTTGTAAACGCAAAAATAACTTACAGACCTAGACGATGTTTTCATTCATGAACGAAAATACTACTACTGTAAAATGGCAACAAACACACACAAAATGTCACAAAAATTATATCCAAAATGACAAAAATGATACAAAATATGACTCCAAACGTACAAAGTGGCAATTCAATTACACAAAATGACTAACAATAAACTAAATGAGTCCAAATACATTAAAGAATAAAATGTAAAAAGAAACAAAAAAGACAATTAGAAATATACAAAATTACAAGAAAAATACACAAATGACTACAGAAATACATAAAACTACTAGATAAATACACTGTTATTCCATAAAGACAAAAACAAGAGAAAGAAAATATGAAATGAATGTAAAAACACCTAAAATGGCTACACACCACACCAATGGTTCTCAAATTGGGGGGCGTAAAGTCATGACAGTGGGGCACTAGAACAGCTCTGCTGAACCTTAAGCATAAAAAATAGAAAATATTTTTTTTCTTCTTGTGACTTTATTAATACTGAGCTTGACTACTGTTCTAAAACACGTGAGTGCAATGTTTACGTTATTTTTAATGACATTTAAAGAAGAACAGTCCTTTCCAAAAGCTGCCTTTAAAAAACTAAGAACATTTTGAGCCAATTTTTGATTATTTTTAGCCTTTTTCTCCAGCTACACCAAACTTGCCAAATTCTAGCCTATTTTCATCACTTTTTCTTGCCATATTTTTGCTCCTTTTAACAAATTTTTTCAACATTACTTTCATTTATGCCACTTCTCCATCAAATGTCAATGCCTTTTCTGCACATTTCTTCCACTTTCAGCACTCATGAACTCTTTTCACCACTTTTCACCAAATTTCATGCTTATTTTGGCCAGTTTTAGCACATTGATGATTTGTCATGACCATTATTTGCCAATTTAAATCCAATATTGTCACTTTGAACCCCTTTTATCACCTTTTCTGTCTGTTTTTGGCCACTCTAATTTGCAGCTTTTAACAAATTTCTGTGGTTTTTAAATTACCATTTCATCACCTTTTCCACCATTTTAGGTAACTTTTCTTAAAGATGACTATATACTTTGGGCCTAATAATAATAAACATTCCTGGATAACAGTGGATATTATTCAGATGAATAAATAAATGCGGTTATTACAGATTCATAGAACAATAGACCATCATTTTACTGACTTTATGGATGGACCCCAAAAATCTCTCTCCTTTGTTCCTCCTTATAGATGGTCCTGTCTCCACATGACTGTTCTTCAATGTTCATGTCTGGCTGAAAAGGTTGAGAAGCACTTGTTTGTCTGACGCCTTCTACTGGCACTAGTTGTTCTGAGATCTTTCATTAGAAATCTAAAATGCTGAGTCTGAAGCTGGTCCTTCTGTAGGAATGAAGCAAATGATCCTTTTGTTGAACAAGTGGTCTGGCTTTCACCAGTAAATCTGTCAGTGGACAGGTTCATACTCGCCTCCAATGAGGGACTTATACCTCCGACGCCAACGCCGCCGCTTCTCTGTGGCGGATCAAACCGTTCCTCGTGTTTTGAAGCACAGCAGGCAGCTGTTTTCTGACCACAGGTCATAAAAAGATAAACAGCAGCTTAATAAAAACCATACACGCCTTCCTCACAACCTGCTCTACCTTTGTCCAAATCCTGTCCTAAATCTACCTTCATCTGCTCAGGTACAGTAAACAGCAGCTGTTAGTGAGGGTTGGAGCATAGATAACACATAACACATAACACATGACAGATAACAGATAACAGATAATGTGTAACGTGTAACGTGTAACGTATAGCGTATAGCGTATAGCACAAAACACAAAACATAAAACGGATAGCAGATAGCTCAAAACACAAAACGGATAGCGGATAGCGGATAGCACATGGCGGATGGCGGATAGCAGATAGCAGACAACCGACAACGCGTAGCACATAGCGCATAGCGGATTGCAGACAGCGGACAGCGGACATCGGATAACATATAAGAGATATCAGACAGCGGATAGCAGATAGCCGATAACAGATAGCGGATAACAGATAACAGATAGCGGATAGCCGATAACAGATAAGAGATAGCGGATAGCCGATAACAGATAATAGCAGATAGCCGATAACAGATAATAGCAGATAGCAGATAACAGATAGCAGCGCCTCCAATGGAAATGCTTCAACTATATTTTGACTACTGTACCGTTTTACGAAACTTTTGTGTGGCCCTCTTCTCTTTCTTTTTGTGTAAAATTGCAAATATGGCACAAAAAATGCTTAAAAATATCTATAAATCTGTAAATATTTAGATGGTAGAATATTAATAAACTGATCCAAAGGCATTGAAAGGCAACAAAGGGGCAGATACTGTAAGAGTAATGTTTTCTTCTGCTCCTTTTCATTCAAAATGTGTTGATTTGGAAGTTTTATTGCTAAGGCTGTTAATTTATTTTTTAACTTTTGAATTAAATAAATAAAGACAAAAAACAACAACCTAATGACAAGAATAACGCACAAAATGATTGCAAAGTACAATAATTTTACCAAAACAACAACAAAAATACACTGAATGCCTTCAAATACTAAAAAAAAAAAAAACACCCAAAAAGACAAAACAAATCCACAAAATGACTTCATAGATACACAGATTATTACAGAAAAGCACTAAATGATTATAAAAACACATAAAATGGCAAATGGAAATTTTAAAAATGACTTTTTGAAAACATACAAAAAATACACGGAATTACCAATGTCCTGTGGGGTTCCTCAGGGATCTGTTCTTGGACCCCTTCTGTTTAACCTTTACATGCTTCCTTTAGGACAAATTTTACAGAACTGTAAGGTTGATTATCAGAGCTATGCAGATGACACACAACTATATCTATCACTGAACCCAGATGACCATGGTCCCATTGAGGTGTTGTGTGACTGTTTAGAAAAAGTAAACTGCTGGATGAGTGAAAACTTCCTTCAACTAAACCATGACAAGATGGAGGTGATTGTCTTTGGTAACAAGGAAAAGAGGACTGCTGTCAGCAAGTATCTTGAGTCTCGATCTTTAAAAGCTAAAGACCAAGTCAAAAACCTTGGTGTTCTGATTGACTCAGATCTTACATTCAGCAGTCAGATCAAATCTATCACAAAAACATCTTCTACCACCTAAAGAACATCTCCAGAGTGAAAGGTTTAATGGCTCAGAAAGATCAGGAGAAACTGGTCCATGCTTTTATCTCCAGCAGACTGGACTATTGTAATGGTCTTCTGACAGGAATCCCCCAAAAAGAGCATCAAACAGCTACAGCTGGTTCAGAATGCTGCAGCTCGGGTCTGAACCAGAACAAAGAGGTCAGAGCACATTACTCCAGTTTTAAAGTCTTTACACTGGCTCCCAGTCAGCCTCAGAATAGACTTTAAAGTTCTGCTGCTGGTGTATAAATCTGTGAATGGGTTTGGTCCAGAATACATCAGTGACATGTTAGTCAGGTATGAACCCAGCAGGTCTCTCAGATCTATGGACACAGATCAGATAGTGGAGCCCAGAGTTCACAGTAAACATGGTGATGCTGCTTTTAGTTGTTATGCTGCAAAGAAGTGGAACAAACTGCCAGCGGAGCTGAAGTCAGCATCACATGTGAACATTTTTAAATCAAAGTTAAAGGCACTTTTTTTCTCTACTGCATATGATTGAGAGAGAGATTTTTTGTCATGTTGTTGATGTAATAATGATTTTACTGATGATTTTAATTGATTTTACTGATGATTTTAAATGTTCTTATTGATTTAAATGTTCTTATTGATTTTAAACAATTGAATGTTTTATCATGTAAAGCACATTGAGTTGCCTTGAGTATGAAATGCGCTATATAAATAAATTTGCCTTGCCTTGCCTTGCCTTACTCAAAGAATGTCAACAAAAACATAGAAAATGCGAATAAAATTACACATAACAACAAAAATACACTGAATGACTCCAAATTAAAAGAAAACACAAAATAATACAGAATTACTCAAAAAATGGCAACAAAAAAATACAAAATGACAGAAAAAAACCAAACTGACAACAAAAACATACAAACCCTTTTTTCTTTCTCCTGATATTTTCAAAAATGAATAACACTTTACAGTCTCTGCTAATAAATGTAGAGATAATTCAAATGTAGTTAAAGTTAATCTTAGCTGAGATCAATAAGCCAGGCACTTCCTGCTGTAGTCTTATTTTGGAGGATCTGGTTGTAGATTTGAAGGAAGCCACAGAACCTGTAATCATCAGGCTTAGTCACCTCATAGACTCCTGTGGTAACTACTGTTTGTTACCAAAATGAAACCAGATGCACTGAAGCAAGTTTATTTGAGAGGGAATCCACATTCATGCTACTTCCTGTTTCACAGCCAGAGAATTTATCTGTCCTCCTTACCTCGGCCTCTCCTGCCACTGTTTACATCAGGGGTTACCAACCTTTGTGAAACTGTGAGCTACTTCATATGTATTACATAGTCTGAAGGGCTACCACTTCTTAAATACTACATTTTCATGGTTTTACATTAATTAAAGGCTAAAGCCCTATTAGTTTTACCTAGGGACCACATGCCATTTGTAATAATTCCGGAGAATGTCTGTGATGTTAATCCCGTGCGAATCGGCCATGTCAGTAATTTGTAAAGTAAATATTCTATATTTTGCTGAACTCCGAGGTCCTGTGATAATACTAATCCAATGCAAATAGACATATCTGTGATTTGGACAGAAATGGGCGGGATCTGAATCTGTGTGCAACATGATACAAAATCATTTTTATCAATTAAAAGTCTGTCCGTGTGTCGTTTTGTGTGGTCCTATAGTTTTCTCGTAAATATCCAAATATCACACAAACAGAACCAGATCTAATTTTAAAACAGAAAAATGCTGCTTGTTTGTTTTTTTTGTTTTCCTGTTTCTGGTTTTAAATGAATAAAACAAAAAAACAATCAGTTTTTTATATTTTTTAATTTGGTTTACGCAGCGCATTGATATCATACCCGGGAGAAGTCCGTAAATTTCAGCAAAATCTCAGGCTTCGGTTATCCCGTGCGAATGCACCACATGAAAAGCAGACGTTTTGGGGTCATTTATTTTTAAATGTGGTCCCTAGGTAAAACTAATCCCGTACGAATAGGGCTTAAGATAGGCTAGCACTAACTTAAGAAGGTAGGAAATAATTCCAGCAAGTTCTCTTTGTCTTGTTTTTCAATTAAGTTAAAGTTTCATTTTTTCAGACAATAATTTTCATGGAAATTTACTTTGATCTCCTGACATGTTTCGACTGTCAACTGCCAGTCTTCTTCAGAGGCATCTGCTGATCGCTTTCCTTGACTTCCGCGTAATAATTCCAGCAAGTTCTTTTTGTCTTCTGTTTGAATATGTTAAAGCTGCAGTATGTAATGACCAACTTTTAGTGAAATTTAGACAGAGAATTCAATGAAAATATTACATACATGTGATTATTTATGAAGAGAAATATATTATTCATACACTTTTGCTATTCAAATTAATTCCCAGGAGCCACCAAACTTCCCAACAAACACAAAAATCCAATGCCTAACAATGAATGTGGTGAAGATCCAGCTGCCTGTGAATATAAAGCTGGTCAGTAGGTGGTTTCAGGTGCACATGAAGCTTCGAAAAATGAACCCTGGCTCAAGTGGTCAATGCAACACGAGGCTTCATCTCACCATCACGACTAATCTCCTGCTTTAAACATTATGTAATACAAGGTGCTGATGGATTCCAGGCTAGATACCTGATGAGTTATAATGACTCATATGGACTACCTCCAGTTTGCTCATTTAGGTTCTGAATCAAACTTGAATGATTAAAAGTGGTGTGACCTTTCCTTTTGTTTGCATGTTCTCCCTCCTACAGCCAAGTTGTACCATATGGGTTTGGGTCCATTAGGCTCAGGAGAGAGCTCCGCCGCTGCCTCTGCATCCACTCTCATGACACAGAATGTCTGAGGTTCTGCTCCGTACACACGCAAATACAGTAAGTACACACGCGCACACACACACACACACACACACAGGACGGAGGGTGTGTTTAATGTTTTTCAGGGTTTCAAAGGAACAGTCCATCTTAACACACACATACTCTCTGCTATTACTTAAAGCTGCAGTATGTAGAATCCTCTTCATGGTCCGTTTTGAAACCGAAGCTTAAACTTAGTCTCCCTTAGCGGTATCTTTTATGAATGCTCTTAGCAACTTTTTTCTTATTAGGGACTTATGTATAGACTTTATCTTGTGTTAGTAGCTTACCACCACTAAGTGTGGAGTGAAAGGATAATGCCTTAATTCTGTAAAGCACTTTGAGTGTCTATGATAAAGCCACTAGGCCACCACACAAAAAGTAGCTCAATTAAATAGTACTTTCACCCCCCACGTTTATTTTTGGTAATAAATCTTGCCACGGTTTCGTTGCGTACAGTCAACATCTCATGTATAAACTTAAAAAGGAAGAGACCAAATCTACCACAATTGGAACTTAATTTATTTTCCACATAGGCATGTATATAAAATAAAAGTTTTGTCAAAATGTTCAAGTATTTTTTAAATATAAAATAACACAAATTAATTTAATTGAAAATGAAAAAATTCTGAGGCTACAAAGTATAGATACATTTATGAACTCTAAAAATGAGAAAATAACCAGCATTTAATTCTGTTGGTCGGCATTTTTTGTAGTGTCACAATGTTCGTTGATCATTTTAAATCAATAATAATGATAATTTACTCACTAACGGTTGGGTGTAGAAATGTAACAAATTATTTTACTTCTTTTAAAATGTACTTAAGTGCAAGTAAAATTACTAATTTAGAAATATAGTCAAAAAAGTACCCATAAAAGAAACTAAATTACAGTAATGTGAGTACTTTCACCTCTGACTCCATTTCGAGCAGCTTCTACTTGGTCCGTTTGCTGGGGGTTCAAATCCCGCTGTAACCAGTCATTGTTGTTGTGTCCTTGGGCAAGGCACTTTACCCACATTCCCTTGTATGAGTGAGTATGAATTGTGCATGAATGTTGGTGGTGGTCAGAGGGGCTGTAGGTGCAAAATGGCCGCCACGCCTCTGTCATTCTGCCCTAGGGCAGCTGTGGCTACATTGTAGCTTAACACCACTTGTATGACTGTGTGAGTGACTGGTGTGAATGAATAATGGTTTCTGTAATGCGCTTTGAGTCTCCTCAAAGAAAGCGCTATCCAAGCCATTATTATTATTATTATTATTATTATTATTAATAAATAACCAGAGCCATAGGCGTTTCTGGCTACAGGTGGACTCTGCTATTACATAGGGTCCCATGAGGCACTCGGGGGGCCTCAAAGCTGAAAATTCTGCCTCATGTGCAGAAAATGAAAGATACCGAAAGGTAAATATAGTATATAAGAATTATACAAACCAGATTATGAGGTGAAAATCAATGGATTCCGGTCACAGTGTGTGACATCAGCCGACGTGTTGTGGTAATGGGGATTTAAATGGGTGTTTTAATTCAGAATAAAAGTTAAATCATCTTTAAACTGACCTTATAAACACTTAACTCCTAATGCTAATGTAATTCTGAATTAATTTTCAGTCCAAATTAGGTGGTTGGTTTATTCTGATTTTAATTCTGAATTAAATAATTTTTCTATCTTGTAAACTTTTAATTCCGCTTTAAGTCAGTAATTCTACTCATGCTCGGTCAGTCGCGATGACGTACTGGTGACGACATAATCCAAGATGGCCTCACGGACTAGAGTTGAGACTATTTATTTAATAAGAGCCTTAAAAGACATGGATATAATGAAAAGAGTGGATAGACGGAGGCACAAACCACGCATATGTTCACACGGACATCGGTTAACGGAACAGGCTTCATCAGATGGCTGGAACTAAGACCTGGAGACGGAGTAAATGCGTCCCCATACTGCATTCAAAGGCTGTAATACCACCAAATGTATCATTGTACCAGTTGTTAGAGCTACTATGTTTACCAGGGAGCAAACATTTATTCCTGGTTATTGTTTTCCAGAGTTTTACTGGGATTTATTTACCGGTGATTAGTTTGTATCTCCTTCTCCTGTTCAGCTGACCAAAGTGAAACATAATGTTATTGTAGAGCTGCTGCTTCAAAACTACAATAAAAATAATTTCATTTGGAATAACAAATTCAAGTTTAAAAAACATCATGTAACCGTGGCAAATGTACGAGCATGAAGTTGCGATATTGCAAGATGCATGTGATCCTCTATTTGTATTGTATACATTCCTAACCAAAAGACCAGATCTTGAAAACCATCAAATATGGACGAAAATGGTTAATAAAAGTATGATGGATAAGTCATCATCTGACTAGAGAAATGTTTCCTACGTTGATTGAAAACTCTTGAATGTTAATATAGATACACGAGGGTCATGAGCATTATCCCAAAGGCTGTATAGGGCCGACAAAAAACCAATATTCATGTCGATGATCTGTAAAATCGTATTATTTTGAAGGCGACGTAATTGTCCCACAATGTATCATCAATTCACACTTTTAGCCGTGCGTGGCGGTCATTCGTGAGTCCATTTGTTCAATCGACTACATTTTCAGCTGTCATTTTTAGAGCATGTATTTTGGTTCCTGTGGTGAAGTGAAATCTTTTCAAAAATCTAAGACTCGGAGTTTGAAAAGAACCTGAAATCTTTACGTGAAAGTTCATGCTCTGTTGTTTCTCCTCAGGGAGAAAGGTGCCGCTGAGAAGACGAAGACGAACGGAGAGTGGCTGAAGAGACACCCAGAGGGATTCTGGGAGAAAAGAAGCCGACACGCATTCAAGCATCAAACCTGAGAGAGAGAGAGAGAGAGAGAGAGAGAGATGAGAGAGAGAGAGAGAGAGAGAGAGAGGTTTGACAGTAGCTGGGTTTCCATTACAGATTTTTGCAAAATAAAAATCTCGACAAAGTATAGTTGCGCTTTGAGCGCGTTTCCATTGAATGTTGTTTTGGGCTGGAGCCTCGTAACTCCCATGAAATCTCATTCCGAGAGACATCGCTGCAGAAAGAAAAGACGGATGCTCAAGAACCAACTTATAACACAACGTATTCCTTTTGTTGTTTCACGCCTAATGTGGCACTAATCATTTTAAGTATAACTCTAAGAATTGTCTCCGTCTCCTTCTTCTGTCGAACGTTACCGCGTCATGTTTTCTCTAAGAGCATGGTCACGTGACCTTGTACGTCACGTCCTGTGACGTGTGTTTGTGGGAAAGTATTTTCACCAGCGCTTTTGCCACACATTTTAATATGGAAACGTCTGAAATACCTCCTCATGAAAAGTGTAAAAACCTTTTATTTTAGCGATGACTGAGTGTTTTCCCAAAGGTTTTTTTCATTACCAGTTTTCATCGCGCTGTTTAGATTTTGCGCATTTCCAAGGGTAACGGAAACACAGCTTACTGATAGACGTGTAAGATAGTGTTTGTGCAGATTTAACCACAAGAAACAAAACCACTGAGATCAAATGACCTTCATTCACAGCAACAATCGCTCCCCGTCACTGAAGGAAAATCCCAGGGAATGCAATCTAGAAGTATTTTCTGAAAAAACCTGAGGGTGAAAAAAAGGACTTCTGATTAGAGCAAATGTCAGTTAGGGGGTGGGACGATATCTCAGCCAACAGATCTCACGATATATTAACGTGTTGGCGTTGTTTTTTCCTTCAGGTTCGACACGACGACTCTCTCTCACTGTAAAAAAAGTGTTGTTAGATTCAACTTTAAAAAATTTCAGGCTATTTTTCTAGTTTTTGTGAACTTATTGTTATTTTAAGTTGGTAAAAAATTAGTGTGATGAAGCTGACCTAATTCAACAAAATTAAGTTGAATTTAGAAATTAAGTTTGACATACATGAAAGAAGACAGCAAAAGATTTACACCAGAATTTTTTACGATAAGTCATATTTAAAATGAAACAAATAAAAATTATTCATAGTTAGTCGATTTTAATATTATTAGCCAACTATTTATTCTTTTTTTTTTTTTAACAGTTTTTAATTAATCAGCATTTCCTGAAAATTTTCATCAAATCCGTTCATAGCTTTTCAAGTTATCGTGTAAAGAAAGACAGCGTCGCACTGCATTAGCTTAGCATTAGCATAGAACAGAACACCTGATGATGAAGTCACTATTGATGACATCAGTTTGAACATTCTTGTAACACCAATGACATCACTGTTGACTATGATGACATCACTGTTGATGACATCATCCGTGTTCTAAAACAATGTTTTGACAGGAGTTCCACAGTGTGGATTGGTGATTTCAAATTGGTTTTTAAATTGGTTTTGGAAAGGACCAATCTACTCCAAAATTAAGGATGCACACACTCGGGGTATGCACAAGCTGCTGACAAAGTTTTAGGTCAATCAGACACTGCATCGCGGAGATATTCACTCCACAAACACACACGCACACATATGTTCCTTGCTTTTATAGATAGATAGATAGATAGATAGATAGATAGATAGATAGATAGAAGTAATCACATAATAGTTGCATGACATTAAAAAAAAAAAAATCACTTGAAGTTACACACTGTTTTTAATTTGTAGATTAAGCCTTTGGAACCAACGTTTGAGAGACATTTAGCGGTTTAAGAGAGCCTGCTTTTCCACATATGAAAAGCATTTGAAATTATGGAGACGGTACTTACGATATGAACAGGGGGTACACATGATTTGACAAAACAAAACAAAACAAGAAGGGGGCACATGAACAAAAAAGATAAAGAAACACTGGTCTCGAGCACGTGTTTCAGACTTAACAAATCTGGCCCTAAGGCGCATGCAATTCAGCCTGCGGGACAAAAGTAAAAAATCACAAAGAAAACATGAATCGTTGTGTAAATTAGCAACTAATTAAAATGTAGATGAAACTCCAAATTAGTTCCCAGGGCTCAGTTTTTTTCTGCTTATATTATTTTTATTTGCATATTGTTGAAAGAAATCAAAATTTCTCCGAACTCCTGCAATTTTCCTCAAAATATTCCACAAGATTTCCCAAAATAAATAGAAATTGGTGATAAAACCAAGAAAATTTAAAGTGAAGATCCTGCAGACTCATATCAGTCATATCCTGTCATCATTTACGTGTGGAAAAGCAAACTAGGGCACAATAATATTGAAGTTAGTTGTTTTCCCATCTGAAATCTGTGGCCCATTTACGTTCAAACTGCTTCATATTTGGCCCCTGTACTAAAATGAGTTTGACACCCCTGGTCGAGGGTAGACCAAGATATGGGCAACTGGCGGCCCTTGGTCTAATTTTGAGCACCCCCCAAAACACAAACAAAATGACAAAAATATATAAAAAATGAAATAAACATATACAAAATGACTCCAAAAATACCCCACATTACAGAAATTGCACAAAGAGACAACAAAAATAACAGAAAAACGGATAAAACGACTCCAAAAAAAGTGATGAAAATGCACTAAAATAAAACGACTACCAAATGTATGCACAATTAACTGAAAAATGCACAAAACCACATAAAAATACAGAAAATGACTTCAAAAACAAAAAAAAAACAACAATAAACACAAATACAAAATGACCCCTAAAAGACACAAAACAAACACAAAAATACATTGAATGAGCAAAAATGTACAAAATGACATCAATCACAGTTTTAAAATGATGTGATGATGATGACAATGATGATGATGATGAAGAGCATATACTAGCTGTGATTTTAGTCTCGGTCCCTTCTCGCAGTGGCACTTTTAAGTTTTGCACTTTAACAAGGAAATAAAAATATACAGGTATATTGATTTAATAAATAACAAAAATAATACATATAAAATATTCATATTTTGTCTTTTTTCTAAATGTTTCCATTTAGCCTCTTGCTCCTATAAAAGCAGCATTTTATTGTATGTACTTTGCTATGGAAAGCCATTTGAGCATCAATTTCATATAGTATTGATCTCATGAACAAATATTGTGAGTATACAGTATTGTCCCACCCCTATTCATTATCGTTAAACTTCATACAGTTTATCTCCAGATGGTTGTGACTGAATTCTTTTCAGATTCTCCGTGTTTTGTAAAACAAAAACAAAAAAAAAAAACAGTAATTTACTTCTGAATAAAAGTTACATAATCATGCTAACAGGATAGATATAGGGAGATTATGTAAGTATATTACATGATTATAAATTATATGTCAACATTATTTACTATATTGGTCAAACCCCACTGCTTTGATGCTGTTTTTTTTTTTTTTTTTTTTTGCAATATCAAATAAAAATTTTTTTTAAAAAAACATAATTTTATAATATCATGTAAATAAAGATGCTGGTCACTGCAAGTGTTGCATATTTAATGTGATGGATTTGATTATTTACATGGACAAAAGCTGGCTGTAGTGTGTAGTTAGTCCATGGTAAGATGGCCACTGATGGGCGTGTGTACAGTATTTCTATATTTCTATGGACCAATGTTAGCATGATTATGTGTTTAAAACCTGTGGATAAAGCAAAGGAGAAGCAACAGATCCTTGTATTCTGTACACTACTAACATCTGATGTAACACTTTTAATAATTCTGTGTGATTTCCCACATTAAGCATCAACTGGAAACTTGTATAAATGTTGTTCATATATTTAAATAAAAAAAAGATATTTGTTCCATCTTTGGACCAATCTTTGAATTGTGTGTTTATTATATTCAGAGACATCAGATTTTCACTTCAGAGTTCACCTTTGAACCACAATGTGTTGTTAGTTTCATTACTTTACAAACACTGCCCCCTGGTGGACTTCAAAAAGTACATACAATTACAAGGAAAAAACACACAAAATGACTCCATGCATACATATTAACATAAAATTACACAGAACGACAACAAAAGTGCACTCAATAACTCCTAATACACACAAAATACAATAAAAAAAGATGCTAAGTAAACCAAAAATCATATATTAAACAACATAATTACACAAACTGATAAGAAAATACACAAAATAACTCCAGACATGCAAAATGATAATGAAATAACATAAAACCAGAACATATGTACATAACAATACTCCAAAAACTACAGAAACAGATACCAAAATAATGCAAAACACACAAAAAAAGCAACCAAATTAACAAAATGGACTCCCAAAACATGATAAACCACAGGGAGAGTTGCAAAAAATTGTGAAAAAAACAGCAACAATAACATACAAAATGACCCCATACATACAAAATGACAATAAAATTACACAGAAGACAACAAAAGTACACTCAATAACTCCAAATACACACAAAACACATTAAAAAAAGATGCAAAGTAAACAAAAATCATATACTGACAACACAATCACCACAAACTGACAAGAAAATACAGGAAATAGCTCCAGACATACTAAATGATAATGAAATTACATAAAACCAGAACATAAGTAAACAAAAATTACTAGAAAAACTACAGAAAAAGATACAAAAATAATGCAAAACACATAAAACAGCAACCAAATTAGCAAAATGACTTTCAAAACACATATAATGATAAACCACAAATAGAGTTGCACAAAATTATTCAAAAAGCGACAACAAAAACATACAAAATGACCAAAAAACACAAACTGACAACAAGCACAGACAAACCCTTTGTTCTTTCTTATTAATGTTCTTCTAATGCTGACATGAATGTTAATGTGGCCCAATCAGATCAGACATTAACTATTTTATTTGAGTCTATAGAAATAATGTTAATCATTTATTTATTATGTCTATTTAGTTATTTGTTTATTTTAAAAAAGAATAAATAAATATAAATAATAGTACTTGATATCCAAATATGTTGGTTCATATAAATTTCAGCATTTTTCTAATATCCAGTTTTTAAATGTGTTATTTTATTATTAAATCTTTGTCACTAAAACTCATGAAATCGACATTTTATTATTCATGGTTTTGAAATGATTTTAAAACAGTGGTCTAAAAAAATTTAATAATAATAATATAATAATAAATATAATAATATAATAATAATAATAATTTTAAATGAATGGGAAAGCTAAACGGTATGGCGTAATTATTAATAAAGTTAAAGAAAATAAAAGCGCGCATTTTAGTGGATTTATTTTGCGAATATTTCCGAACCGGAAGTAGATCCTCACGCACGTGTGTTCGGCCGCAGCGGTAAAAAGGTGAAGCTCAGCCAGAGGAAAGAGAACAAGTGTTCATGTTCATGTAAGTAAAGTCTGCCTCTTTAAAAGTTGCCATGCACAAGTTAAAGTTAAGTCTACTTCAAGTCTACAAAACTTTGAAGTCAATTTATAGCTTACGGTTTCTGTCTACGTGACTAGGCCGCGATCCTATCATTACGTCCGTTTTCTTCCTTAATATCTTTGATAAAACACCACAAACTTGTCGTTGGAAGTGATGAAAGTGTACAATTTATTGTTTTTAAAACATGTATCTGTTGTGATAATTGATATTCCGTGGCTGTTGAAACGAAAATTGAAAGTAATGTTATAAACGCATCGGTTCTCCAGCTAACTAGGGGTCACCGACGTTAGCTAGTGTTACCCCCTCATTAAACTTGTTCAAAAAAAAAAAAAAACTCTTTTGATTCTTTTTCATAATAACTTTATATTTTTCACATGACTGATTTTTGTGTTTGATTGTGTAACATTATTAAAATATTGATGTCAATTATGCATTTTATGCTAAATTAGACGAGTTTCCATGTCGACTAGTTCATTACAAGAGGTTTTCCTCATAGTTTAATTAAACACAATCTTCACGGTCAAAACAATGATTTTAAAACTTTAGTTTGCATTTAATATATATTTGTGGAAATACAAGATGTTTTCCAAGCATTTATTTAGTTTAAAGCACTGAACAGCAAACATTTGGACAATAAACAGTACATGTCAACAGGCATGGCATATATATATATATATATATATCAGAGATGGTGAGTAACAGAGTAAAAACACAGTTATTATACTTGAGTAGGTTTTCCAGGTATCTGTACTTTACATTTGCATTTTATTTTAAGAATTGTTTACTTAATTCAATATTACACAGATAACTGTTCATTTTACCAACTTTTTTAAACTGTCTTGTTACATTCTTTACGGAAGAAAAGAGACGAGAATATGATGGAGGAAAAATAAAAAAAATAAAAAAACAAACAAAGGATAAAGCAGATGTAACTCACTCATGGTGAGTTTACTACATTAATGCAGTTGATGGTGACAAAAAGTTTCCCTTTCAAACCAAGGTGGTCGTTAAATCTGCCGTGTTTTTTACAGGTTGTTTGTGATGACGCCAGACGTTGTGCTGTCATGCTGCCCAATCAGTCCTTAGAAAACCTGAGGTAAGGACAACTATATTTTTCTCTAAATGGCGATATATATATATACGATATAAATGTGATCATTTTATTTAAATAAAAGTTTTACCAGAAAGACAATTCAGGGTTAAATTTGCTGACTCAAAATGCCACACAGGCTAAAATAACATCATACTACTTTAAGATTGGTAAAAAAGAATAATAACTTGTGCGTGTATCACAAACGTCGATAACTAGGAGGCCCAAATGTAAATACACAAAATTACTAGAAAAACACAAATAAACAGAGAAATACACAAAAGAACACCACAAATACTTAATAGAACAATCACCTACTCTAAAGGAGAAAAATACACAATGGAACAACAAAAATCCAAGAACGACATACACACCAGAAAATACACAAAACGGCTCAGAACTAATCCAGAACTACTGAAAAATCCACAAAAGAACAACAAAAATACATAGGAAAACCAAATACACGATAGGAGTGAAAAAAAAATAAACACAATGGGGCATTTATTAACAAAGCTGTGCATTATGAGTCCCTTTTTTGCTGTTTTCTCCTGTTAGGGACAGCACGTGTGAGTGAGTTCTGTGGTGTGGTTTTATTTTATGCAAAATAAGCAATGAAAAAAATTAGATATAGGCAATATTGTTATATTCTATATTGTCAAAATTGAATACTCAATATCTCTTGAATCTTGATAAATGCCCAGCCCTAGTGTGGAGTATTTTTTAAAGTCTGAGTTTGCATGAAACTAAAATACGTAGGCTTTTTCATCCTCCTCATAAGAAATATTTTTAACTAGTAGTATTTAATGGTTGTTATTGTTATGTGTGACCTGGAATTTATTTATTGGCAGTTTTTAAAGCCTTCAATAAAAATCCATAGCAAAAAAGTTTAATTCTTAGCAGTGTCTGAATAGTCCCCCCATCTCCTTTCCTATCCACTTTTCCTTAACCCCCGGAAGTGTTAGAGTGGCGGCCATGATAAGGAGCATTCCAATTCTTTATAAGCTAAGGAAAGGAGGCTAAATGCGTAATTTATAACCTCCTTTAGCCTTGGAAACACTGATGCATCCTTTACCAAAGAAGACAACATAATGCTGACCCACAATTCATTGCGGCGACAACATTTAAAGGAACGCGCACACTCTAGTGTTCACAGAAACTCTCAATGACTAAAAAGGGATGGAGATCATGTAAGTTTCCAATGCAATAATATGCCTTGAACAACTTTAAATAATCTAAAACCCATATTTTATGATCTGCAGGCATATCAGATTATAACTGACATAAAACAGACACTCTGTTGTTCAAGAAAAAGGGATCAGAGACATTGTTAGTAGGGATACACCGAATATTTGGTGGTCGAAAGTATTCTTCCCAATATTGCAAAAAAAAAAAGCCACATTCGGCCTTCGGTTTAGTGAAAATCAAGGCCGAATAGTAGCGTGACACAATCAAGCAACGTGCAGTAATTTTGAGTCGGAAAAGTGTGCGCGCGTTGCTACAGAACTAGCAGCAGCTCCTCCTTTCCACACACAAACACAGCCAGACTCTCTCCTTACCGCTCTCCGTCGTCAGTAACCACGTACAAGTTGGAAGCCGTCCAATTCCACAACCGAGTCAGTTGTTAGCGCTGTGAGCCACAAATCTGTAAACATCACCATCGTTTCCTCCTCAGTTCACAAGCAATGTCGGGTCTCGCTGCATAGGCTGGTGTAGCATTAGCCTGGAGTGCTGACAGCTGATGTGTGTAATCAATGGGTCCGTGGCTCCAAGCAGTGACTCCCAACATGATTAGCAGCAGAAAAAGTAGTGCAGTTTGGGCGTCCAGTAGTACAATTTGCATTTACATATATGGCAATTAAGTAAAATATATAATCTTAATTAAACCGCTGTGTTTGTTTTAACTGTTAGATAGTTGGAGAGGGAGGAGCTTGCATTCTAGCAGGCATGTTAGGTGATGTCACCTGCCAACGTGGGCATAATCCAACTCGCCCGTTTGGAGCTCACTTTTTACAAAATGTGGAATAACAAGGGAGGGAGGAAACAGAACTTTTTACTAGGGTTGGGCATCATTTGGATTTTAACGATTCTGTTTTCGATTCTTGTTCTGAACGATTCTCGATTCCGATTCTTTGAGTTGCGCAGGTCACAGATTTCACAGAAGAATTTTTTAATTTTAAAAAGCTTTTACACATGCCATTTTTATTAATTCACTTAGTTGATATAGTTTAATTTGGTTGCTGTACTGTAACTAGGATATTCAATTACAAAGGTCCCCAACTGGAACTGTAAAAGTGAAACTTGCTGAAATACAACTACAAACAAGTTGGCAGCATCTAAAAAACAAAGAGCTACAGGTAGATGTGAAACTAAATAAAACAAACTCAAACCCTGACAAATCAGTCAACAATTCTTGTTGAGAAAGATTATCATTATTCTGGATACAGTAAAAACAGAAACTATAAAAAATTGTTATTTTGTGAACCTGTTTATATTGTAGGGAAGATATTATATACATAAATGTAGTTGGAGTCTAAAGCCACAAAAAACACCTTTAAAAAGAAAATAGACTAGTGTAAGACCTCTTTACAGTTATTTGGGTCATTCTGCGCTTGCGCGGAATGACGGCGGCCCGGACCACAGCCGACACTATTTCATAAGAGCCTTAAAAGACATGGATATAATGAAGAGTTGATGGACAGAGGCATAAAGATGCGGACTTTCACACGGACACACTTATTAAACACACACGGACCTCGGTAAATGAAAGAGGCTTCACCGGCGGGCTGACACTAGGACCCAGAGGCAGAGTAAATGCGTCCCCGTACTGCATTCACAGGCTGTAATATCACCAGTTTATTATTTCCCAGTTGTTAGAGCTACTATCTTTATCAGGAAGCAACTATTTATTCCTGGTGATTGTTTTCCAGAGTTTTACTGGGATTTTTACCGGTGATTAGTTCATATCTCTCATCTCCGCGGTCCAAACTAAAACTGTAGCCAGACGCGCACACACTCTCTCTCACACGCACACCCTGCAGTCGCGTTCTGAACGCATCTTATACAAACAGAGCAAGTCGCGGAAAAAAACTAGTGCGGGCAATTAGGAATCTAAAAAATTAATCAAAATGCAAACATCCTCGTAACGGTTCTGGAACCGGACGGTAGGAACTGGTTCCTATTTGGAATCGGTTCTTGGTGCCCAACCCTACTTTTTACACTTTGGCCCTCTGAATGAGGCTAAAGGGATGTATATCACTGTAGCAAAACAAAGTATTATTGTTCATCAAACCTTCCCTTTAATGCACTTTAGTTTTTTTTTTGGAATGTTTTGCATGTTTTGTTTTATTTGAAGGGCTAATATAAATGAAAAACTTTGTTGTGCTTTCTTTTGAAAAGCAAAGGATACTGGAATATTTAAAAAACGTCATAATATTCAATAAACATTTACTTTCTTTAAAAAACATGTCTAAAAATGTATTTGAGGTTATTTATGCACTATTAAAAAAAAATATGAAAGACTTTACAACCGCATTCGGTATTTGGCCAAGCGTTTATTTTTGGTTCGGCTACAAATTTTCATTTCGGTACAGCCCTAATTTTTAGCCACATTGTTATATTCAACATATTTCATTTACCTAGGAATGCTTTGTGTGGTTGTACATGTAAATGTCTACAATGTTATGTAGGCCTACAGCTTGCATAAATGTAACAATTTCATAAAATCTTACTTATTTTAGATTAAAGTTCATTAGTGAGTGGAAGGCGAGTGTGAGCAACCATTCTCAATGTGACGTTCTTTTAGTTTCACTTTTGTTCGTCGTAGCCTCTTTTCCTTTGATTTACATTCAAACCTTGTGATATTTTAGATTATATCAGCGGCTAGAGGCGCAAAGGAAAGTGTTAGAAATGCACTTTTAGTCCATTTTTGGAAACTAACCTTCACCACTTAGTGGAAGTGCGTTTGATTGTCAAAACAACTTAATGGCCTTTTTCTAACTCTTGTAGAAAAGTCTTCTAACACCTTTCCTTAACTATGTGATGGCATGGACAGGTTTAAGGAAAAGTGGGTAGGAAAAAGAGACAGGAGGGAATATTCAGATGCAGCCCTTGTTTTCACCTTTCACATAATAATGAAGTCTTGTAAAGGCCTGGGCAGATAACAGATTTTGCTGGACGATATATTGTCCCACAATTTTTTTTCGATAAACGATATTATTGTTGATTATTTAATTATTTTTTTTAGATCAAAATAACCACTAATGTAATGAACTCATATCAAAAAAGCAAGTACACCCTTTCAAATGCAATCAACTTGTATTTCTCATTAGCATTTTTTTAACCATTGTAATTAGAATGTCAAGAACTTTTAAGTATTTTAAACTAAAACAATTAAAATAAAATGGACAGTCTCTGTTAGCAAAAAATTGCACTTTAATAAATATTACATGCAAAAACAATAAAATAGACCCTGTCTCTTTTAAGAAAAAAAATCCTCAAATGCAAAACCACACCCAACCAAAGCAATAAATAAAATGGTTTATCAAGTCTCTCTCAAAAACAAAATTGCACTTGCAATAAATTAAACATTGAGGCACAGAGGTATATAGATGTACATTCCTAAACAGGTAACACTTCCAATCCAGTTAGAACCTTTGTAAACAAAAACGCTAACGGCCCCGCCTCCCTGTATTTCATTCTGTTCCGTTTTCATTCAGTCTTAAACCATACAGAATGGACCAATTAGTTTCTGGTTTACTCCGTTTATTCCGCTATGGAACAAACATGCAGGTGCTGAGGGTGAACCTCCTTATCATCCAGACTATTTGGAGGCGAAAGACGAGGAAAACAAAATACTTAGACTTAGCTTGGTTGCTAGCCCCGCTCGGCGTCACGCTTCTGCTTCCAATCACATCGCTTACGTCTCCTCCGCTGGCGGACACCGCGGGTGTGAGGCTCCGCTGGCGGACACCGCGGGTGTGAGGCTCCGCTGGCGGACACCGCGGGTGTGAGGCTCCGCTGGCGGACACCGCGGGTGTGAGGCTCCGCTGGCGGACACCGCGGGTGTGAATATTTTTGACGATAAAATATCGCACATTCCGAATACCGAGCCCGGCAAACTTACCGAGTTCATTTTATTTACCGTCGGGTTAATTGATTTATCGGCCCAGGCCTAGTCTTGTAACAATTTCACTTTTTTAAAGAGCAGAAAGTTTTCCTCGCTTTCATTTTCAATATAAATGTTCTAATAATGAGATTCATTCCAACATTTACGAAGTTTTAATTAAAAAAAATGGCCTTTTGTTTTTTTTTTATTTTACATTTGATTAACTGATATTTTCTTTATAACATTTATGTATATTTGTAATGTGTCCCACATTTGGCTTGGTTTTCAAAACCTCCTGGATTTACTCATAGAATTAACGCTTTATTTATTTATTTATTTGTTAACCAAACATTAAGTTTAAGAGCAAAGAGTAGAGGAGTACAATTGATTAAAAAAGTTGATAATCAAAGCCACTTTATTTAACAGGTCTCAAGATTCTAAAGTGTCAAAGGAATCTCTCCTTTGGTCGGTGAACTTGAAGTTGACTCACTTGGACTGGACGCCCGAGGCTACTTTGGTACACTTTCAGGGTCACTATCTTAATACATGTGAACTGGACTATAAAATTCTCCATGGAGAAATACAAAGGACAGCAAAGACAAAAGCAGAGGTGGATATCGGCGAGTTCTGCCTCGTAGAAGACGTGACTTCTGCCAGCTGGTTCAGAGGAAGAGTTCAGGGCCAAACCAATGACTTGTTTGAGGTCTACCTCATAGATCATGGAAACATCTTGACTGTTGATGCCACCTACAGACCACACGTTTCCAGCGAGCTCTTCACCCTGCCTCCAAAAGTTGTCTGCGGCTTCTTTGCCAATGTCCTCCTGGTTCGCAATTGTCCTCACTTGTTGGTGGACAAATATTTTTCATGCTTGGTTGGACAAAGCATCACAGGATATGTTCAAGCCCGTCTTCCCTATGAGGTGCTTGTTCTGGAGGTTCCTGACATCAACAGTGACCTTGTTCTACATGGCTTTGGGAGGCTCGTGGACAGAGATACATTTCTCCTTTTGGTTGAGTTGCTCACAGAGGTGACGGTCAAACGGAGTATGGAATCAGAAATCGACACACCCTTTGATCAGTCAAAGGAAGTAGAGCTTTTCATCAAACCATCCTTCTGGACAAAATACAAAGATGTTTTGAAATGTGCTGAATCAAAGTTGATTTGTGGGACTCGTGCAAAAGTACAACTAACTGCGGCACTTTACCACAGGATGTTTTTCTTTCAAATGGTCGGTGTGGAACGTGAACTCTGTAAGATTTCGGAGAAGTTGGCTTTGATGTGTGAGCACGGAAACCAACAACAGAGAAGAGGTTCTGCAGAGAAAATCAGCTTGTTGTGCTCGGTCAAGGGAAAAGATGGAAATTGGTACAGAGGTTTTCTATCATTTTTTCCAGTGAGCAGTCATGTCAAAGTACTTTTTGTTGACTACGGATTCTTTGAAACCGTCAGCGTTGACAATATCCGAAGGTTGCCTGAAGAGTTTTTACTAACACCAATAATGGCGTTACCCTGCTCACTGTCTATGAAGGGTCAGGTGAAGATGCCAAAGTCTCAACTGCTAAATTTACTGAAGTCAAGCTTGCAAGGAGGAGTGTTGGATGTGGAAATCAGTGGTTTTGATGATGAACACCATCTTTACTATCTAACTGTGTCTGGTGTTGAAGACGATCCTGTGAAGGAACCACAGCCCTTTCAAATGGCTCCCCTAACCAAGGCAGAGTCATTGTCTGAAGGTAATCAGTTATCAACTCAGCAAGACTTGATGAACAAAGAGTTTTTTTTTAGGAAATTACTGGAAGAAGCGATGACGGCTGAAGGGTTGGGAGCAGACTCCGTCTTTGAGGGTTTTGTTGTCGGTGCCCAAAATCCAAACAAGTTCTGGATAAGAACACAGAAACGAAACGATGAGTTCAATGAAATGATGGCAGGTATTGGGGATTACTTTCGTCAAGTCAAGCTTGATGAAGAAATTCTCTTGAACCCTGAGCCTCGGGATCTGTGTTGTGCAATGTATGAGAAGGACATGCATTTTTACAGAGCTGTCGTGACAGACAAGCTTGTCCATGGTGCTGAGGTTTTGTTCATTGATTTTGGCAACATTGAAAAAGTGCCAACCATGTTGATCAAGAACATACCCAAGGCATTTGCCAAAATACCCGGATTTGCAATTGATTGCACTCTTGCTAATTTGATACTTTGCGATGATATCTGGCCTGTTGCTGTGTGTGACTTTTTCAGACAAGCTGTGTTTAACAAATCGTTGCAAGTCCATGTCGTGCAGATGGAAAAAAATCAACTTGCAGTTGACCTCAATGAGATGGAAAGGGGGGAAAGCCAGAGTATAGCCAAGCTTTTGGTTACTTCAGACAAAGCCGAGTATATTTCTCTGAAGTCTGTTGTGCACAGTGACGCAAATGAAACCAAAAACGTAAAGTACTCCCAAAAAAGAGCAACAGCCATTGGAAGAACAACAAAGCAGATAAAAAAAAGCAATAAAAATGACAAAAAAGCTCCAGTTGCAAGAACTTTCAAAGCTTTGGAGATCAAGCCTGGGTGGATGTTAACCATTCGCTGTTTTTCTTTCATATCCGTGAAAGACTTTTGGTGCCAGTCCCTCAACAAGGCCTCTGAATTGAAGGTTTTGAATGATAAAATCCATCAATATTACTCTGCTCACACAGTAGCCCTGCAGGCTGAAGATTCATGTTGCGTTGCCAAGTCACCTGTTGATAATAAATGGTACAGAGGTTTAATCACAGAGAGAGAAAACCGTTTTGCCACAGTTTTGCTGGTTGACTATGGCTATACCATCCAAGTGGATCAACAATATCTTCAGGCAATAATGCCAGAATTTGTTCATTTGGAAAGACAAGCGTTCAGGTGCTGCCTTTACAACCCTCAAACCTCTGCCGGCTTCAAGGATTTTTGTGACTGGAGTCCAGTGATGTGTAAGCTCAAAACATTGTGCGTAACCACACTGATGGTATGCAATGCCTTGTGGTTTCGCAGTTAGACAATGAAAACCAAGGAATGTACTATGTTGTTGACCTTCATGACAGCCAAACGCAGCAGAGCTTAATAAACAGCGTGATTAAACTGGGCATTACAATGCAAGAGACAGCAAAGGAGCAGTCAGCTGTGAGTCCAGAATCGTTTATTTTCTCCTCATATGATCTAAGACCTGGAATGGAAGAACAGGTCTTTGTCACACATGTCAGCAATCAGTGGGAGGTTTATTGTCACCTTGAGAGAAATGCTGATATCATCCACAAACTTGAGGAGAACATCTCTGAGTTGAGTCATGAGCTCAACAATGACAGCACCAGAACTGTTGTACAGATGTTGTGTTTGGCGAAGTACTTGGATGGAAATTGGTACCGTGCTGTGTTGCAAAACAATCCCTCTCCATTTCATGTCAGTGTCGTTTATGTGGATTATGGAAACACACACGTGTTGGAGAAAAGTGAGGTCATGTCCATTCCCAAGGGTTGTGCAGATTTGTTGTATACCCCAATGCAAGCTTTGAGGTTTCACCTTGATTTGGTGCCAAAGGAAGAGAGCAGTGTGAATGTCAAAGAATGGTTGAAAAAAGCAGTCCTCAACAAGTCAGCACGGGCTATCATAGTTGGTTTGAATGAAAGTGGTTCATTTAATGTTGAGCTGTTCTGTGAGGAGAGGAGCATCAATGAGAAAGTAAAGGAGCTCTTTCATAAAATAGAAAAGGAGACATTTTCAAGAGTATCGGTTCATGTTGATACCAAAAACAAGGAAGCTCAAACAAGGGAAAGAAAAGCTTCAAAGAAACCTATTCCTCTGAAATCTGAGCGAAAAAAAAAAAAAGCGAAAAAAGTCTACCAACAGCCTCAGAATTGCAAGAAGAAAACTGTTTGTCCAGCTGCACCAATGCCACATACATAAGAAACTCAGAGCTGGTTTTAGGGCAAAGTGTTTTGTCTCCCACTTTGATTCAGCAAACAGTTTTTTTTTACAGCTGTCAGATGATGAGTCAGCAATCTTGAAAATGGTAGAAGATCTAAATTCACTAACCTTCAGGCATCCCTTGGCGAAGACAAAATGTCTGAGTATCGGTGATCTTGTTTTGGCACAGTATGAGGAAGATGGTGCACTATCGTGCAGAGATAAAGGATTATGAGAAAAGTTTCACTTGTTGCGTGAATTTTGTGGACTATGGTAACTCGGCTATCGTAAAGAACGAAGGAATCTATCCCGTTCCAAAAGAGTTTTTATCTCTGCCCAGATTCAGTATACCTTGTTCCCTTTTAGACACGTGCAACAAAAATGACTTTTTAACAGATTCCAAAGTGCAGAAGCCATTATTGGTAGAGTTTGTCCATCAGAGCAGGTGCACCTGGAATGTCAAAGTTCAGATTCTTGAAGACGAGGCAGTAGAAGAAGTCTTGCCTGAAAAGAAAGTGTCTCCTACATGTTTAATTGAAACCAATGTATGTGCGAGATCCAGCAAAAACAAAAGTATTAAAGATATATGTGAGAACAAACAAGTCAAAAGTCTTCGACTGTTGAAGTGACGAATCTCGAAGTAACGAATGATGACGTAAAATCCTTTACACCAATATTCATTAAAGCCAAAGCAAAGGAGCAAGCAATTCTGTTGTCTGCAGTTGGTGTTGGACGTTTTTATGCAAGGCTGAAAAGGACCAATAACATGCTGATTTCATTGGAACACCACATTACTCAGGAATTGTATGAACATAAGATGCTAATAAGTGAAGATATCAAGAAGGGCCTTGAATGTGTAGTTCAAGTTCATGAAAATTTGTTTCAAAGGGCTGTGGTTCAGCAAACGTTTGGTGAAAAATCCAAGGTCTTCCTGCTCATGGTATCACAATGGATATTTCAACGTCTTCCATCAGACAGCAGCACTGCAACTACTTGAAAAGAATACCCAATTTTGCTGTTCTTTGTGAGATTAACTGCCTTGAGTGCAACAAGAGAGATGATGCTCAAAGGCTGTGGCAAGAGATTTTCAAACCGGCCACAGGCAAAGAAGTGGAGCTTGTTTTTTGGAGTATAATGAAGTTGATCAATTTTGGATGGTGGAAATGATCAAGGATCAACTGTTCCTCATGGACAGTGATGAAGCCTCAGTGAGCCTGGACAAGGAGATCAAGTTGTCCATTGAAAGTGCAGAACAGGAGCGTGCTTCTGATTCATACACACTTCTGAAACCTCTTTTTTCTCCTTCAGAGATCAAGTCATATATGGGTTATGTCACTGCTGTCACATCACCCTTTGACTTCAACATTGTTATAGAAGACTCATCCCTTGCCTTCAAAAAGTTGCCCATCATGGTGGATGATGGCTTAGAAGGGAAACGTCTTTCTAAAGACACTTTGGAGTTTAAATCTAATAACTTTCCTAACCATGAGGATTCATCGTGTAACAAGCCTCTTTCAAAGAAAACCAACCTCCTAACTGTCTACCCCTGCCTCATCCGGGGGGTGAAACCTGTTGGGGAAACTAACGAGTGGAGCGATGAAACGATTGGATTTTTCAGACAGCATTTGTACTGGAAACGCCTGCAGATCTTCTTGAAGGAGTTTCTCTGGGGCAAACACTGGGGAGTGGACGTTCTTGTCGATGGCAGCCATGTTGCAAAGAAGCTTGTTGATGCCGGACATGCAGAATACACTGACGTCCTCCTAGAACTCAGGTATGACCTTATCCCTATATATCTCTTAAAACTCTCTTAATTTAAAACAAACAACTGTTGTGTAAGTGTGAGTGCACAGATCTCATTCTTAGAATATCACTTTTTTTGTTCAGATTTTTGGAGCCACTCGAAGATCCTCATCTAGAGTCCAACACAGATGAAGATCGCTATGAAAACAAGAAGGTCTCGGATCAGCAACAGTAAAGTTTGGCTCTGGAGAACCAAATTGTGAGTGAAAACCCCTTATAATCAAGACAAAATAGATTATGCTTCTTCTTGTACTGCACAGCAACTACTGATTTCAATTAGGGATGTAACGATTAATCGTAAGGCAGTTAAAAATCGATTCATAGGTATCACGGTTAATATCGATTTTCTGAAAATTGAATCGCAGTACTTTTTTTAACCAGCAGAGGGCGCTATCCACAAGTGTAGGCAGCGGGCGGAGTCTGCTAATACTTTCTTTCTGGCCGCCTTCTATGCTTAAATATGTTAATAAATGATTCATTACCCCTTTAGCACCGAAAAAATATCTGTAATATTACTTGAATATCTGTAAAAGTCACGTTTTTCTATTAGCTCTGTCTGCTAGCATAGCTTCTCTTCTTCACTGCAAGATATCTGCATGCCAACTGACCACTGTGTTACCAGCGCCCTCTTTTTTTTTTTTTTTAAAGTCCAATTGTTAAGGCACAAAATACAGTTTCAGTTGCACTTTAAAAAAAAACGAAAGAACTATTATGCAGTTTTGCATTGTTTATTATAGAACCAGAATTTAAATTAATAGGCTTCATTTTCATTTGTATTATTCCTTTATTTATTTCATTCAAGATTTATTTTTAGTTAAATTGCATTGTTTTGAATAGTTTATCAAGGAATTCTTTTGACAATGAAAAATAAAAGGAAAATAGTACCGTACTTTTTAGTTTTTTTTCCCCCAAAAAAAATTTGTCTACAGTCCCATTTTGTAAAATTAACCGTGAGAGAATCGTATCGTGAATCCAGTATCGTGAATCGAATCGTATCGGGAGTTGAGTGAATCGTTACATCCCTAATTTCAATGCTTTCCTGCTACCTCATGCTATTAGAGCTGGGCAATATAAATCAAAAACAACTTTAGTCTGTGTCTTTATAAGGGACAACAATCCTTCTCATGCCGGTTAGCGCCGCGCTAGCTCTTCCATCTTATTGGATATTGCCCCCATGCGACATCCCCACCGTTTCGTCCTCCGTTCACGGGGATGTCGAGTTTTGTGCTGCATAGGTTGGCATAGCATTAGTACGGAGTGCTAACAGCTGATTCAGCTCTGAACAATCCAAGCGGTATTTCCCGACACGATTGCAAAAATTGCAGACACAAGCTGCAGAAAAAATAGTGCAGTTTGAGCACCCATGTTTGAAAAAAAATAAAGGAACACACTAAAAATTAAAAAAAAAAATAAGTAAACAATAGAGGTGCACTGATTGCAATTTTCTGGCCAATCACCAAATTCCGATTTTTGCCAATCCCGGTTTTTTTTTTTTTTTTTTTTTTTAAAAGAGGATGCACCTTGAATATTCCAATCTTATTTTATTGTAAAACATTGAACAATATCCACAAAACAATGCAAACTTGTTGTTTTAACTGCTCATGAGGTAATCTCAAATAATCATCAAATACTCAATCACTTTTTTTAGTCTTTCATTTTTCACATTTTAAAAACAAACAAAATGTGTTCATCAGGTTACACTGCAGATTTGTTTTCAGCTTTTTGCCAATAATAAAGTTCACAGTAAGAATATGCGATATATCGTCAAAAACATTCTCAACGGGAAAAATGTCATCCCACGATAGAAACGATAAATGCCCATGTCGGAAATTAGCGAGGGCCACCGGCCATTTGTCCCTCAATTTAGTCAAGAATGCCCATAAAAACCTTGTTCCAGGGGCCAAAATTCCCCACAAGTTTATCAACAATTTATTATTCTCTGGAGCGAAATGCTGTTCACGGCAGCGGAGCCTCCACGTGCTGCAATACATCATGAACCGCTACTTGGTCAAAACCAGACCATCCAACAAAGTGAACCAATCCAAGTTCCTCCGTCAGATCCACTCAAAGTTCCTACAAACATGGGGACAGATGAACCTGTAGCAATGATTATGAAGTGGAAACTCAACTAAAGCTAACTAAGCTAACACACAGACTGGGCTAAGAGCTAATGCTAACCACTCCATATAAGGAATAGACCAAGTAAAAAGATTAAAAGAACACATCTTACAGTTATAAAGCCACAGAAAGCCATCAATTTGTTTATGGTCAGATTTAACACTTGTATGGAAGGATAAAAGCTAACATGTCACACGTTGTATGAAATAAATGTTGGCATAAATACTAATGTCAGTATTTACTATTTTTAATTATATTTCACATGTTCTCAAGACAAGGCTGGTTCCATTAGACTAATGTAACTATTGAGATTATTACACCAAAATATGCTGAATGATTAAATCATCAGCTTGATCTGGTTTAATTATAGGAAATCAGAGTTATTTATCAATCATAACTTCATGTAACTCATTATCAGATAAATTAAACAAGTTTCAGCAGCAGTAAAAACATTAATGAAGTTATTTGTGCTTTTCATGCGCTTTTTTTAGAGAATTTAATTTCATTTTAAGTGAGGAAATAAATGAATTACATACAGTAGCACTAATAGAGTGACCCACGTGCACTAATACATTCCATTGTATATCAGCCCATGAGCTCTTTGAGTCAGCAGCTATTGTAGCCTTTTTTGATGTCTAGTGTTGCTGTATTCAAATGTATTTGTGGTTGTAAGGAACCTGTTTACACTTTAATTTGGGAATTGTTTTATTTTTTATATTTTTTTATTTATCGTGATGTTTATCGTTATTGTGATAAATACCAGAAATTATCGGGATCATATTCTTTTTAGTCCTTACTGCCCATCCCTAGTGCACAGAAGTATTTTGGTTTAACAAATAAAGAAAATCACAGGGTTTGGGGTAGGTCCTAAATTAATAATCTACAGGACAAACTAAAAAAAACATCTTAAACCACCAATAAAGTGTCCTGAGTTTTAGCTTTCCTTGTTGTGCCAAAAATTTAAAAAAAATGTCAAAATGCAGCAGCTTTGTAGATATTTAAATGTAAAAATATCAATCTAAAAATAATCTGCAGCAGTTTACAAGATAAAAGCTCTTAAATAGGGATGCACCAAATGTTCGGTAACCGAATATAATCTGCCAAATATTGCCAAAAAAGCCACATTCAGCCTTTGGTGGAGTGAGTTTAAAGCAAGGCCGAATAGTAGCGTATGACGCAATCAAACAACGTGCAGAAAAGTGTGTGCACGTTGCTGCAGAACCAGAGCAACAAAACAGGAGCAGCTCCTCCATTCCGCACACAAACACAGCCATACTCTCTCCTTTCCGCTCTCCGTCCTCCGTCACCACGTAAAAGTTGGAAGCCATCCAATTCCACAGCCGACTCCTTTGTTAACGCTGTGAGCCACAAATTCGTAAACATCCCCTTAGTTTCCTATTCAGTTCACAAGCAATGTCGGATCTCGCTGCATAGGCTGGTGTAGCATTAGCATGGAGTGCTAACAGCTGATGTGTGTAAACAATGGGTCCGTGGCTCCAAGCAGTGACTCCCAACACGATCAGCAGCAGAAAAAGTAGAGCAGTTTGGGGGTCCAGTAGTGCAGTTCGCATTTACATATATGGCAATAAAGCATCATTTATTATATTTAATTTATTATATTTTATTCTGCTTCGGCCACCAATTTTCAGTTTCGGTGCATCCCTACTCCTAAAAGTGTGTAACATTTTCATAAGTCAACGGGTAGTGACAGAATGAACATGGCACAAGTTAGTCGTTCTCACACTTATTATAGTCACTTGTTCATTAGTGGCAGCTTTTTTATTCATGTCCAAAGCCATGAACTGATCATTTTCTTTATAGTCGCTTGCCTTGCTTCACTGCTCATAAGCTCTAACAGCAGTCCACCCTTTGTTTGCTTCGTTAGCTTTAGGGCTGTCAAAATTGCTCAAAAATGAAGTTCGAGTATTCCTTCTAAAAAAAAACCCAGTATTCGAAGTATTTGAATATCATTGTTTTTTTATTTTAATTGACAGAAAATTTGGTGGCGCATGTTGTCATGTCACTACTTGTTTTGTTTTCAACATTTGACAACCTTGAACGTATTTGTGCCCGCACCTCACACTCTCTGCGCATAACCACACATAGCAGGCTTCAGTCAGTGATTGAAACATTTTTACAGTATAGAACTGAACGGTCCAAGCGAGCTACTTTTTTAATGAATATATATTTACTCAAGTACAGTGAAATAAAAAAAGGCTACTTACATTCTTGGTGCTTGTATAAAAAAAAAGGAAACAAAACTGACTATTCCGTTGTATTTTTAGTGTGCGTTGTCACTGGTGTCGGATCAGACCTACAGGTTATTTGCCAAAAACACAAGACGGTCAACATTTGAAGGGGCCAGTGCTGATCTCTTTTTATTTACTATATTTCCAGCGGTGGGAAATACGCGTTCAGAATGCCATCTGAGCGACGTGAGGGTATCTCCCAGAGCCCAGAGATTTCCACCACATGAGAGGATTTTGTTGCGCAGGAATTGGAGACTCTTACTCATACATCGACATCTCTTTTTGGAGCAGCAGGCTGATGTCCTTCTGGTCTGGTCTGTCCGTGCAATAGGTGTCTCAGAAGAGACACCCCATAGCAGATAACGCAGTTTTCTCAGCAGGTTGCGTTTGCTGATCACGGGGTTGTTCGCTAACGGCCTCACTGCCTGTGCCTTCTGCCACATTCACTTGTTTCATCTCCTCCAGAATAGCCACCTGCCGTCTCTGCTCTTCTTTCAAAATGAACGAGGCGGATGAAAGCATGGATCCAGGTAACTCGCTTTGTTAAGCAGCAGAAATGCGCCCTTTTCCTCACAATAACGCTTCTCCAGATCTGTGGCGATCTTTGTCTTCATCTCTGACAATGCCGGTGGTTCTGGTCCGTCTGGCGTTGCTTTTTCAGTTGTGCGAGCAGTATATGTATTAAAGGCAGCGCAGCCTACGCTGTTGGGTGTTTGTCATTTGAAAGTGCCCTTGTTGCCACTTTAAAGGGTTTAAGGGCCTCTTGCACCTGCAATAAAAAAGTAAATATAATTCGTTGATATTATAGGACAGTTTTGCATTTGTCCAGCCTTTTACTGTACATTTCATACACTATGCCTACCTTCTCCATTAGGGACCATTCGCTTGTGGTCAGCTCCATTTTGACAGTTTTTTCTCGAAGATGACAGCAGACAGCGCTGCTTGTTGCTCCGATGCACCGCAGATCATTTAACCCTAACCCTTCATGTTTCATACTAAACTGCTTGTTCTCACTCCTAAGAGCACACGGGTATTTAAAATGTAATTAACAATATTTTTTATGCACATAAAAGTAATTTGAATGTAAAAGTTGTAAAAATTGTTTATTAATTTATTTGTGTATGTTTTCCTGGTACAGATGTGCGTCCTCTGAAGATGGACCGGTTCAAGCTCAAGGATTCTTTAGATGAGGTCTTTTTTTCCAAAAGTGTAGTTCTTTATCCTAAGTTGGAGTTTGTTACCGACTCTAAAATGTATACTTTTATGTTCCATTTTCATGGTTTGTGTAATGTAACTTTTGGTGTTCGTTTCATGTTTTTAGCGTTGATGTTGCAAATGTTTATAATTATTTTTGTGCAGTAGTAATGTATCGGTTGTTCATAATTAACCATAAAAAAAGTAAAGTAATCCATCGATGTCATATATTTTTTTCTTTTTACCTGGAAATTATGTGATATTAAATTCTTTAACACTAACGTTCATGTTTTTCAGGAAAAGGTTCAGTCTTAATACAATTATAGGAAAAACTGAACAAAAAGTGATAGTCCGGCAGTGAATGAGCAGGTTTTTTTTCCACACACGCTGCAGTGTTAAGAGTGCGCCACTGGGAGGTGCTGTAGTTCAGTTTATATTTAGGCTGAAGCTTATTGAAATGTTAAAGGTTTGACAAACCTAAGTCCTCAAACAGATACATTTTTAACACGTTCAGCCTCAGAGATAAAAAAAAAAATATATAAGAAATCAGGCCCCAGCTGCTTTTTTCTTGTAAATAAGATGTTATTTTAATTTTTAATTTTTTAACTACAGTTTTACCGTTTTCAACTAAATGCTGGTAATCTTTCAATTTTTGAATGTCTCCTGGAGATTGTGAGACCACTTTTGATGGAATATCTGTATTCAGTCAGACATGGCATTGCTTTAAAGGTGAATAATGTTGGATTTTTATGTCACCATTTACATCTCCTATGTATATAATAAGTATATTACATTATTTTTTTGGTTTATTTACTTTTTAGGAGTTTACATTCTTAACTTTTTTTTTAACATTCACATTAC